>NC_090749.1:63916554-63938265 GCF_036898095.1 Palaemon carinicauda
GTAGAAGTTACAGACTGTAGGCAGTGTTCTATAGGTCAGGACTCCAACCTTCTTGGCCCACTCCTATATTATTCTCCTTTTCCAGGGATTAAGGACGCCGTTTAATGATTAAAATCCAATAATTAGCTTCCCAAGATAAAAATCCTCTCTCCAGGTGGAAAGTGGAATGACCTAACCCCCCCCCCCTCCACCTTTCTCAGCTAAAACGAATGCGTTATTCTATTGAATCCGATGAGGGACTTAATCAAAGCTCATATTTGAACACTTGATTAAACTCGGTAAGTTATCACGACCAATCTTGACTGACGGCCCATTTTCTGTGAGAGTCATTTCGAGTCGATGGGGTACTTAAGTAGTACTATTTTGGCCATAGCTCATCACCCCCCAGAAAGGGGTGGCCACAGCCGATCACCCGGAAATGAGGGTATGGCCGTAGACGATCACCCAAGGTCACAGAGGGTATGGCCGTAGACGATCACCCAAGGTCACAGAGGCTTACTGTTGACGGAAGTGTAGTATTTTTAAAGAGTTTTGTTTACAAACATTGCTTTGAAGGACGTTCGTAGCCCTCACCCGGAAAAGATGGTATGGCCGTAGACGATCACCCAAGGTCACAGAGGCTTACTGTTGACGGAAGTGTAGTATTTTTAAAGAGTTTTGTTTACAAACATTGCTTTGAAGGACGTTTGTTTCGACAGTAGGTCGGTGTTGATGGACGGGGAGTATTATTTTTGTTTACAAACATAGAGTTGAAGGTCGTAGGGTTCGTAATGGCATACGTACGGGAACTATTAAAGGGAAATTGTTTACGGAAGTAGAGTATGATTTTAAGTTTTTTGTTTACAAACATTGAGTTGAAGACCGTACGGTAGTGTGTCACTATTAAAGGGAATTTGTTTACAAAACATTGAGGACGTAACCATTTGTTATTATCAAGCAACTCTTCGTAATGACGTACGTACGTACGTGTTTATACGTACCAGGAACTGTGGCACTGTTTAGAAAACCTTGAGAACGTATTCATAGTGGGCTACTATTAAAGGGAATTTGTTTACAAATATTGAGGGTGAAATCGTAGTATAGTTGATAGGGGTAAAACATGCCCAGACAGTCTCTACACCTGAGGCCCCCCGTTCGCTACCTGTTGATAGGCCTACACTTGTCATCGTCTACAGTAATACTGAGTCATCTTACCATCCATTACGCTGTCCCACCTGGGCTATTTGTAAGGATTAATTTTTTGTAATGATAAAACATGCCCAGACAGTCTCTACACCCGAGTCAAAGGGCTAAGCCGTGATGGGGCTAAGCACCTGTTCCAACTTGCCCCAGACGTGTAATCTTAAACTTAGGCAAAGCTCTCTCTCTCTACAGAGAAGGTGTAATAAAACACATAGTACTTAATATTTGTTTATTAATAATAATAATAATAATAATAATAATAATAATAATAATAATAATAATAATAATAATAATAAAACAAAAGCAAAATATTTTGGGATAGGGTCTAAGATGAGTTCATACACACACACCAAAATACGTGGGAGGATAATAAAAGAAACACATACTACTTAATATAAGTTTATTATTAGGAAACATTTCAGTAAAATAACCATACAGGATATTTTGAAAATAGATAACTAAAGCGGATCGGCTTTATCTACGTCGTTTTAGCAACTCACAAATCTCCATTGATACAACTCACAAAACTCCATTGATAATTCTGACCATCATTTTCCTTTAAATTGGATGGTGATAAATGTTCCCTCAGTTTCCTAATGGCGCCACACACCCCTACAATATTTGGAAATCATACTCATCGGGGTCGGGGAAACTGATTCCCGCGAATTTCATTTGAGGGATATTGTTACTCTCACCCCTTTTTTTAAAGGGACGAGTATTTTCCTTGGGGGTTTTGCATACCCCTTTCGATTTTTTCTTCTTCTGGCTCTCCTCCTCTGCTTCCATTTCACAGGCTTTCTTCTTCCTACTCTCCCGCACCGCTTCCATTTCACAGGCCTTCTTCTTCGCGTTCTCCGCCTCCTCTTCCATTTCGAGGGCTTTGGCCACCGCTTGGGAATCCGAGAGAGTCTCTCCACGCTCCAGGGTCACGTCCCCGGAACAAGTCGCGTTAGCAGCTCCCACCGCACCCGTGGAGATATCAACACCCGTTGATGACGGCGTCTCCTCTATCCGCGTTATTAAAAACACGGGTGTATCGTTATGGCGTCCCTCTTCTTCTTCCCATCTCTTAATTGCTATTGATAAAAATTCTTCGTAGAAGAGCTCTCTACGAAGAATTCCTTCCCTAGCATTTTCTAGGAGTTGTAAGGTAGACTCGTGATCATTGAAGGTTGTGATGAGTTTATCCTTGACTGGCGAAGGTAGCATGCTTAGTTGGGGTCTCACTATATAGGTACCCAACTGCCCCAGCATCTCCTTAGCAGCACCCCTTCCTTCCTGTAAGTGTTCTAGAAGGTCCCTCCTCACCTTCCGGACATTTTCCAGGTTTTGTCGAATTCCTGCTTCATCCAGCAATGGAGTAAACACACCTATGGGAATAAACATTGAAATATAAGTTTTGGAAATATAATCAAGGGTCACACACACACACACACACACACACACACACACACACACACACCACGTGAGTGGATAATATAAGAAACGTTGTACTTAATATTTGCTTATTTTAAGGGACTTCTAAACTTTCAATGAAAATACTTTGAAAAACTTACACTTTTGGAAGGTGGTAATCTCCTCATCCAGGAGATGGGCGTCGTTCTTGTAGGAATATTCCATAGTAGAGGGCGAAGGACGAATTTAGTACACTCACGACGACAGACGCGCGTTTGCGCCCAAGGCATAGGTTGGGCCGTATATATAGTACGCACGCACGCGTAAACGCACACACGCACACCCAGGCCTACAGTTTTAAGGACTCACCCTCCGATACGCCTACGGTTTAAACGTCCACCTCCCGTCACTGCTTCCCTCGGGGGGGACCCAACTTCACCAGTTTGGTGTGTGCGCTTCCTCTGCGACGTTACGCCCAGCAGTCGGCGTTCGTGATTTACACTATGGAAAATTCCTCGCCAGGTATAATATACAGTATCCTTATCAGTGAAATTTCGAAAATATTTATGCTGTGAATATTGTGATTATGTTAAGTGTCGGTGAAATAGCGATTACTTTTGTGATTGTGTTAAGTGTCGTGAAAAAGTAATTACTTTTCTTTCTTTCTTTTTAGAGAAAAGTGGTACGAAAAGGAAACGTGAAAAGAGCGAGTCTCACCTCCCTATCAAAAAAAGAAAGAAACACTACGCAAGTAAGTACTGTTTAATATAAAAATGTAATGTTTAGTACCTTTATCTTTTTTTTTTAAATATTCAACCCCAGGATTATTGTGAGTTTAGTCTGAAAGGAAGGAGATTAAGTAGAATAAGATCTGGGATAGAGATTCGGGAGTTTCCTTTTGCGTATTGATATTCATTACGTGTGTTTCAATTTGGCTTTACAATGTGTGCTTTAAAGTTGCCTTACACCTTTCAAAAAAAACTATAACAGTAGCATTTCTCTCTCGTTCCAGTTCTTACGCCGGGAGGGGAATTACCTGAAAATACATCGTCTCTTCACTCAATTTCGAGTGGAGGAGAATTACCTGGAAAAACACTAGCACCACAGCATGCAATTGCTACAACCTCAACAGGAGAAGTTTCACGCGGCCAACCTCCCATACCTGGGGGATCTCCCTCGACACCTACCACAGGACACGCGCTCACCCTCATCAATAGAGAGTCAGCCTTCAATTACCTGTACGTTGTTGAAGAATTCACAGTCCACTCAGTAGGTGACCCAACCTTATTTATGGTAATTTGTAGGGATGATATTAGTGTAAGATTAAATAAATACTTTAAAAACAAAACATTTACAGCCAAGATTGTGGGACTTTTGAACTCCTGTATGACCAAACTAAGCTTTCAAAAATTGGGGGAAACGGAAAACGAACCCGTGGCGCTTTGGCTCCCAGCGACGATTATTAACGCTGGTGAAATCAATAAGCTCTTGGATAAATGGGAAACTTTTATAGAAAATAAATTCCCACAAATAAGCAGTGAATTAAGGGGGAGTGGGTGGACAGTTGAAGACGTCAAGAGTTTTAAACTCTTTTATCACCGCCAAGCTGTAATGGCTGGAATGGGTGCTTACATTTTTCCTAAGAAAGAAGTCCGCGGAAGTCATGCGGTTTTTAATCCCTCTGGAATTGGGAATTCCTGCCTAATTCAGTGTCTGGCTGCCTACTTTATCGCTAAACAACAGGCATCACCCCACTGGGGAAATATTTCCCGCACTGTAAATAGTATTCAACGTTGCTCGGAATACATTGATTTCACCCGTATCACCTTCCCCATCCAATGGGAAGACATTTCACGCCTCGAGTCGGCAAATCGTATCTCCATTTACGTTTACGAAATGGAAAGATCCGCGGACGGAAGGTATCTGCTTCAATTGTCGAGGCGTGGAATGAAAAAATTTCCAAACATAGTCCCTCTTCTCCTCTTAGATGGGGAACATACATGCCTCATTAAGGATTTTCATTCCTTCGTGAAATCCTTTGCCCGGGTAAGATCTCCCGACCCTCGGTACTTTTGCCATAACTGCCTATCGCAGCATTCATCAACCTCTAAGCAAGAACACCATGAAGCCAGTTGTGAACTTGCTGTAACATTGAATTTTCCCCCCGTCGGAAGCACAGTAAGGTTTAGAAATCAGCATAAGACGCAAAAGTTTTCCTATATTTGCGTCTTTGATATGGAATCGGCTTTAGAGAAATCTCCCGGTGCGTATGGTGTAGAGGCAATACATAAATCAATAGCGTACTGCTACATCATTTTCGATTGCAGCGGTCAAAGAGTAGCTTCTAGTTATTATTGCGGAAACGATTGCGTTGACAAGTTTCTAGCCGATCTTAATGCTTGTTGGGAGATAATAAAAAAACGGTGGCGAACTTTCCCCATTCATATGACAGAGGAGGATGAGAGAGCATTCCTTAAGCAGGACGTATGCCAATTGTGCAAGTCACCATTCAAAGACGGGAGCGATAAACATAGACATCATGACCACGCCAGTCCTAATAACAATTTTATTGGGGCGTACTGTAGGCGGTGTAATTTATCATGCCGTGAACAAAAAACACATCTCCCTGTTTTTGCCCACAATTCGAGTTATGACTTAGGCCTCATCCTCAAGGATCTTAAAGATAAAGTCCAAATCAAAATCATGACGAAACAAGGACTAAAAATTCAGCGAATGTCTGTTGGGAATTTATTTTTTCTCGAATCTCTAGCCTTTCTAGGGTCTTCTTTGGATAGTTTAGCTTCTGAATATTTTAGGGATGGAAGGAAAGCACGATTAACGGAGGAAATGTTAAGCGGGATAAAGAATGAGGAACGTAGGGCTGAAATTATTCGGGGTAAATTACCTTTCTGCTATGACTATATAGACAATCTTTCAAAACTCGGGGAAAGGCAGTTACCCCCTCAATCAGCATTTTACAACAGGCTAAAGGGGTGTGATCTATCGGATGAGGAGTATAAACGCGCCCAGCGTGTTTGGACTATTGCCAAATGCCAAACTTTGAAAGATTTTCTCCTCCTATACCTCATTGTAGACACTAGCCTTTTAGGGGATATCCTCATTTGGTGGCGTGATATTCTTTATAGTAAGTATGGTCTTGATTTACCACACTATGTTTCACTTCCATCATACGCTTTCGACAGCTTTCTTAAAATGAGTAACATTGAGTTGGATCACGTCTATGACGAGGAATTGTATAATCTCGTCAGGCACAATGTGAGGGGGGGATTCACTTCCGTTGTGCGTCAGTCATTCACAGCCAACAACCGTGAAATAAATTCTTCTTTTAATCCGGACCAGCACCAAAGCTCTTACATTCTATATTTGGATTTCAACTCTCTATACGCAACAGTCATGACTAGAAACCTCCCCTCCGGTGGGATTCGTAAACTTTCCCATGAAGAAAAAGATATGTTTTTAGGAAGGGGTATTGAAAATGCTATCACAAATGAGGACAAGGGATACTGGCTCCTCGTCACTACAAAAGTACCTTCGGAAGAAGTTGCTAGAGCGACGGATGAACTCCCCCTATGCTTATCTCATGAAGAAGTAGCCTTTAGAAATCTATCTCCCTATTGTAAAAACGTGCTAGAGAAGGAAGGAGGACAGATGGGTGTAAAGTGCAAAAAACTTATGGCCACCCACCGTAGTAAAAAGGAGTATCTTATTTCCCTCCCCCTCCTACAGCTGTATATGGACTTAGGTCTGGAACTGGAAGCTGTTCATTCAATCTATGAATTCAGTCAAAGTGCTTACATGAACGATTTCATCAAAACTAACATCGAAGCGAGGACAGCGGCCACCTCATCAACAGAGAAAAAAGCTTTTAAGGCTATGAGTAACTGCGTCTTTGGGAAGACTTTACTGAACCCTTTGAAATACGCTGAAAAAAGTCGGGTTGTTACGAAGCCCGCGGTTTACTTAAAAGAGGCCCGTAACCCGCGGCTAAAATCATCCATTCGTTTGAGTGAAGACCGTGTTATCTGCACTTCTACCCTTCCGCAGGTTGCCATCAATATGCCTAATTATATAGGATTTGCCATTCTGGAAGCGGCCAAATTTGATCTCTATTATTTCTTTTATAAAATACTCAAGCGTAAGTATGGTGATAAAGTCAAACTCATTTACACTGACACAGATAGTTTCATTTTTGCTCTGGAAGTTCCCGACCTTAACTCGGAGTTTGCTCAAGAACCCCTGAAATCGTATATGGATTTTTCCAACTTCGATGAAGACCACCCTCTTTTTAATAATGAAAGAAAAGGCGAGTTGGGGCTTTTAAAATCGGAAACTGGTAGTACATTAATAGCAGAGGTGAAAGCGTTGAAACCTAAAATGTATTCTCTGTTACTAGCCAACCAGGAGCAGATTAACAGGGTAAAAGGTATTCCTCGCCACCTGCATTCTCGTATGAAGCATGAACAGTATTCCCAAATCCTGGAAGATCATCGGGTCAATTACGTCGCGGTACGTACAATTAGAAATGTTCAGGGGCAGATGAGTACCACCAAAGTAGAAAAGAAGTGTCTTTCAGCCTTTGACTCAAAACGTTTCCACGTAAGTCAATATAATTCTTACGCATACGGTCATCCGGATATTGTAGAGGAGGAGGATGAGCAAGTAGCGGGGGAGGTCCCCACCAACAACCCTCTCCCCAAATTAGTGTTACCGTCTTATTCTCCACCAGACCCACTTCCTCGCGTATATCAAAATTTGTGGAAAAAGAGAGAAGAAAAGGTTGGTGAGTACTTTCCTCTACCCGAAGGAAATCCATCTACATTGGGGTGAAAGGGTAAAACACGCTCTCTCTCTCTCTCTCTCTCTCTCTCTCTCTCTCTCTCTCTCTCCCTCTCTCTCTCTCTCTCTCTCTCTCTCTCTCTCTCTCTCGCTACTTTCTTCCTACTGATGGAAATTCCACCGTAATGACGTAGAAGGGAAGGCACGGAAGGAATTTCGAAGAAAAAATAACACCTCATCGTATATAATTGCTAAGTTCGCTTTTCCCTTTGTAAATGTACTGTCAAGCGGGTTGCTACTTTTTATTAATGGGGGTATTCATTCCGCCGTACTTATATCATTGCATTTGGAGTAAAGGCGCAGTTAAATGCGGGATCTGTTAAAATGTACAAGTGTTTTAAAGAAGATGACTTGGACATTTTTAGGGAGCCGGCGCGTATTATTGTGTCGGGCTTCTCCAACTCGGGAAAATCTTTCTTGGTTGAACAACTTATATTAAAGTATGAAAGTAAGTTTACGCACATTGTTATGTGTGGTGTGGATAGCCATACTTTGAAAACCCATCCAACAATTGGGGCAAAACTCTCCCTCTACGCCAATATCGTAGACCCGATGAGTGAGATAGATACGGAAGCTGGGGTCTACTCGATATTATACATCCTCGATGATGTTTTTCTCGAGGCTGTCCATGACAAAATTGTTGTAGACGTCTTTACTAAGGGACGACATAAAAATATCTCTGTTATTTTTATTACGCAAAATATGTTTTACGGTGGTAAATACGCCAGGAATATAAGTATAAATGCCTCGCATATGCTTTTGCTGAGAACTAGGGATATGTCTCAAGTTGAGTTATTAGGAAGGCAAATATTCGGTTCGTCTTTATCGAAAAAATTTGTGAATGTCTATAAAAAGGCTGTTATGGCTAAACCCTTTTCCCATTTGCTGGTAGATTTAAGTTTAAATACTCCTAGCGAACTCCAGTTGAGAACAAATATAGCAGGGAGTTCCTCGTGTGAGGTAGTTTTTGGAGAATGGGAGACGTAAAGAGAAAGATTTTGGAAACCGTATATGAAAACTATTCACACCCATCAAGCTTGGGGGGTGTAAAATCCATCTATAAAGCCGCTAGAGCTCTGAACCCGGGAATTACCTTAAGTAATGTAAAAGACTATTTGGCGACGAAAGATGCTCATACATTGCATGCACTCACAAGAAAACACTTCCCGAGACGTCAAATGGTATCTCCAGCTCCTAGAGTTATTATCAGTTGCGATCTCGCGGATATGCGACGTTTATCTAAATTTAACAAGGGCGTAAACTATCTTCTTATTTGCATAGATATCTTCTCCCGCTACCTCAAGATTGTTCCTCTCAGAAACAAGAAAGCACAGACTCTGTTAAAAGGCTTAATATCGATCCTTTCCTTACCCGAATTTCTGGGGGTTAGTCGCCTTCTTACCGACCGCGGGTCAGAATTTTATAACAAACTTACATCTAAGTATCTGGAAGAAAAAAATATAAAACTCTACAGCGTCTCCTCTTATGAAATCAAAGCCGCCATTGCCGAGCGTGTTATACGCACGCTAAAGCAAAAGATATATAAGCATTTAACTCTGCGAAATACTCTCGTCTATGTTGACGTCCTCCCCCAACTTGTAAAAAACTATAATAGATCCCCGCACCGAGGATTGGGAGGGGGGCTGACTCCCCTCGAAGTCCATAGATATACCGACCCAGAAATCATTACGCAACAATTTCGGAAAATGTATAAAGCAAGCGTGTTTAAACCCCAACAAAATAGTAATGCACTAGACGTGGGTCAGTCTGTGCGTATTGCGAGTGAGCTCCGACGGGCTGTATTCCATCGCGGGTATAAAATACAAAATACGCTAGAAATATTCAAAATTAGAAGCGTAGACAAGAGTCAGGCCCCATTGACTTATTATCTGGAAGATCTTGCCGGTGAGAAAATTGAAGGAGTTTTTTATAGAGCGGAACTAATACCCACGGCTATACCAGAAACTTTCCCTATAGATATTATCAGAAGGAAAGTCGTGAAGGGAAAAGTCAAGTATCTCGTATCATGGAGAGGATACCCACAAAGTTTTAACTCGTGGATACATAGTAAGGATGTTGAAAGGCTAGTCGGGAAAACTCGGAAATGAAATCCCACATACACAAACATGCTGATTTTCTTCTCTTCTTAAATAACCTCCCCGCCAGAAAAAGGTCTGAATTAATTCCTTTACTGAAGAGGACCCATCTTGATTGCCTATCGGAGATCTTTTCCAACTTTTTAAAGGAAAATCTGACTCGAGATAGTAAATCAGTAGAAAAGGTGAAGAAATATAGGAATGAAATAAGGACAGTAGCCCGGAAAAAGACACCGCTTAAAGAGAAAAGAAAAATTTTATCATCACAGAGAGGGGGTGCTATACTTTCAGTACTTCTGCCTTTAGCAGCGAGTCTAATTGGGGGTTTGCTAGGAAGATGAAAGAGTATTGCCTAATACCGAGGAAGACGGCGGAAGGATTTAGTCTCCACCAAGACAGTGGGGAAAGTAGAGTTCAAAACTCTAAACAAAATGTAGAGGAGAATGGAAAGGGGGATAAGCAGCAAGGGGGGGGAGGAGGAGATAATAGTGATTTACTACGTAATCTATTGCAAATGATACAAGCGATGAAGTCCAAGTTTGAAAGTAAGCCAAAGAAAAGAAGACGTAAAGGGGTAGGGGAAAAACTAAAACGTGAGGCCGATCCTCTCCCCCTCCCTAAACAGGTAGTGTACAGCAATCCCCCTCTCGACCATCTGATAGATATGCAACTAACACCCACCAACAGAAGGCACGCCCTTGCTTTTCTCAAGTTTTTTGAAGGACGGAATGACTTCCAGTGGGATGATAGGGGAAATTTGAGAAAACCCATCGATCGTTTAAATGTAATGGTAGTGTTAAAGAAATTGATTCAACAAGCGGGGGCTATAGAGGAAGAGGACCTGCCTTTTTATAAAATCCTGTTGGATACAGCGGGAATTCCTTATTCATATATAAAGAATGCAAAAGCTCGGCTGCAAATTTATGGAAGTAAGGTGAAAATTGGGAAAGGTAGTCGAAAACGCGAGGAAACTAAAAGAAAAGAATTAAAAGACAAACTGCGTTGGGTTCCATATTAGAAATTACGGTCTGGTGTAGATGGGTGTGCTAACATGTTACACCATCCGAAATACGTGTGCTAACATGTAGCACCACCCGTAATAGGAAACGGTAGGGGGATTGGGGTGTCTATGACTGCGGTGATGTGCGGAGATTGACGCCGCAACTTTTCAGTCTACATCAGGACCTTCTCAGAATGCAGTACTCCCCTCTCAAACTCTCCATCACATCCTTTACGGACAGGGTCCTAAAGAGGGGCGATGTCTGCTTGGTAGTGGGTGGGAATTCTATAGCCGTTGAGTCATACGGCCTAGCTGGAGAGACGTATAAAGCCTACCCATACGGTGATATTGTGAGTAGTAGAAGACGTCTTTTTAATTTGTCCCGCTGCATTCGTGACGATCGACATCCCGTCGGAAGTGGCATCCTGAGGAAACCCCCGAGTTTCCCCACGGCGAGCGTACCATACGTAGCCACCCTAATTACCCAGTTCAACTATGGGTACTCATACGACAACGATAGTGATGGGAAGCTTCGATCGTATGTGGAAACTTCAAAAGATACTCATTTTGCCGTAAATCTACAAAATGATACTACCGAGGCCCGCATTTTCAACTTTTAAGAGGTGTCTAAACGAACTGGAAGTATGTGCCATGGAAAAAAAAAAATGATAGTATAAAAATTTTCGCTGTACCTATTGGAATTGGGCGGTCTGGTCGTGCTGATTCAATATGGATGCAGTACTATTTGCCCGAGTTTGGAGAATTTCAGCGAGGAGGATGGCTGGAAGTGGGTAAACAGCTTATTTTTATTAGCCACTGAAAAATGCACGGTTACCCAACAGAATTGGGAAACCTGGAAAGGTTTTCACTCGCGGGCGCCGAAGGGATTTACCCGCTATTGTCCCTATTTGATTATTTCCAATGTTATTTTGTATTTCACTGAAAAAAGTTATAGGGTGTTATTATTTTTCGCTTTTAAGTTTGACTAGATATACTCTCCATTCTGTGAATAAGGTGATTTTTCCTTTTCTCGTATTCTTCTTTAAAAAAATAGTAATAAAGTAGACCATTTTGTTTTATGTTTTGGGTGATGTAATTCTCATCTGCGAATGAGAATAATCCAGTAGGTGGCATTTGAACTTTTAAGTTTGGCGTAATGTACTCATTCTGCGAATGTGTGGATTTCATTTTTTCTTATATTTTGTTTCTCTCTCTATAAAAAGAAAAAAATATCCTGTATTTTATGTTATGTAATCCCTTTCAGCGTCAGGGAGTAATTATGTAAGTGTCTTTGAACTCTTAAGTTTGGCGTAATATACCCTTTCTGTGAATGAGGTGATTTTTTTCATTTCAGATATTTTACCTGTCAAAAAAATAGTTTATAAACTGTGTCATGCTGTACTTTTATCTTTGGGTTATGTCATCCCCATTCGGGGGTAATTATGTAATAGTGACTTCATTAATAAAAAGTCGTACTGTCTTTGTTGGTTTAAATATACCCAACACAAGTAGAATACTTTCAGTCATTTCTTAGCCCACAATGGGTGGCGAAAGCCATATCGTAACACTGACCCTCTCTGGGTAATAGGGATATCTTCCCTGAAAAATAATGCAGGGTAACTTTTACAAATAAGCTTCAGAATAGTATAAAATTTAGATCATAATTTTGGAGGCATGAAGTAGCACTCATCAATATTCATTACCCCAAGATGAAATATATGGCCTCGTCAGTGTGAGGTTGATTCCGGAATAGAAATAATTATTACAAAGGTACGGATATCCATAGGGGGTGAGCCTACTATTACGTCACGTACAGAGGAAACCTACAAGCCTAGATTAAGCATTCTATCCACTGATGCTGGCTATATGGTATCCAGTATAAAATGAAGACATAACATACGCTTTGAAAAACGTCCCTACCGATCGAATTTTTATAAGGAAAATATACCCGCGACAGGTCTATTAGGAATATGACTATCAAAGAGGGAGAGTTCTACTCAAGTTCACAAAGAGACAGGAAACAAGAGAGGGAATTTATCGAAAAGGTCCCATTCAGGCCGGTAAAAATTAAAATTTGGAAAAAGAATTGGAGCTACTTTGGGTTTTAATACAGACAAACCATATCAAAATTTTTGAAACCACCGCAGGGGAACCCTATGATTAAGACGCATTAATCTGCTGGCACCTTTCCTCCCTCCCCAACATCCGGGGTAGATTTTGTTCTTGTTCTATTCAGATATTGTTGAAAAGATCTTATTTCGGGGGCAAGAAAGTTAAATATATTAGACAGCTTTAGTATGTGGTGGTAGTAAAAACGAGGGGGTATCATAATTACGTGTATTACCCCCTTAGCGGACAAAGGAATTGGATGCAATATCAATCCGCTTGACTGAATCAAGAAGGACGAGCAATACACTTTCGTGAGGATAGTAGCACTATATGCATTCTTCATATTAGACCGAAACAGAAAACAATATAAAAGCAAGTACCCCAAGCACTTGGGGTTTATTCTGGAGCGGGGGCATCATGAGGGTTACATTTATCCCTCCCTCTCCCGAGGAGTTCAGTATCATATTTACTAGTGACCCCATAAAACTTCAACGGGGAGGGTCTCTAGGGGATATTGAGATATTTAGAGCCCCCAGGCGTTCGCAACAGGGTGGTGGAATTTTTAGCCTATTAGCTGGGCTGGCTAAAAGAGTCGCACCCTTTGTAGCAAAAGCCGTCTTACCATCGGCCCTAGAATTTGGTCAAAATGTTATAGGTGATTTACAGCAGGGAACAAAAGATTTCAGGTCTAGTCTTAAACAAAGGGGGGTAGAAGCGCTAAAATCGACTGGGAGACGCATCGTTACTGGCCGGGGAAAGAAAAGGAAAAAAAGTTAAAAGAAATGGCAAGAGAAGAGTAAATAAAAAGAAAATCCATCGTAGGAATTTAGGATATAAAGACGTGTTTAGCGCGATGTAATTTAGTTCCAGTAAATAAGTGCGTGAGCAAAGACATTAACAATGGCATCTGCTGCTCCGAGAATTGCTGGTCATGTTGGGAAATGAATTACCAACATCCCATTTTACCGCTGGCGTCGTAGACAGTTTTCCGAGACCCAACCGGATGAGGACTAGTAGAGACATCAGTCACTGATCGACAGACGTCTTTTATTCTCCCTACTAATCTTACCTCGGGAGGAGCTATCACTGATCGCTATCTCGAATTTCGTATCAATGGCATAGAAGGAACTCTAATTGATTTAGCGAGTCTAGCTATAGAACTTCATTTAAAAGTCACGGGCCCCAGATGGAAGTGCGTTAGGTGATGCTACAGACGTTATCTTCGTCAATGCTTTGGCGAATACAATCTTTAAGTCAACCCAGGTTTAATATCGGTGAAAAGACTTGTAGAATCAAATCCCCATTTCAATTACTGGTCTTTTATAAAGTTATTAACTACTGCTAAATCCCACACTGTGAAAACAATTGGGCGTCTTGGTTATCTTTTCCAGGATTACAAGGGGACTTCCATTTCAAATGTACTTCCGCCTGATTATTTTACAAAATTGAACAAAATGGAAAAGGAGTGGGTGACTAAGGGAAAAAAGAGAAGGACTTCATATCATTCACCCGCTTATGCTCGATGTTGCCTCAGTAGATGAATATTTGATGGATAATATCGACATTCGTATCAAGTTTGGGAATTAGCTCCGAATGCGTGGTTCATTAATTCCACTGCAACTATCGAACGAATTTAAATTTAATCTCCAAGAAGCTAGACTACACGTTGATAAAGTCATCCCGAGACCACCGGGCTTTACTCGCACTCCCATCGAGCACTTTCGAATCCTAATAGTTTCCGTGGAAACTGTCTTTAATAAAACACTTTACAGGACGTACGCATTGGCTCCTAATCAGACTCAGGCAACGTTGGATTTACCTTTCAATAAGGTCATACCTGAAAAAATTATACCTGGCCATTGTTAATATGGAGAGCTTTAATGGAGTAATTGAATAGAAACCTCCTATTTATTTCGGACATAATAATTTAAGTCATATAGGAGTAACGCTAAATGGTTCCACTTTATACGACTATAAGGTCACAATTCCCAGAAAATTATTCCCATCTTTACTACGAGACATTAAAATTCTTTAGGGTTAACTTATGACCACCTAATTCATTTTGATTGTTACGATCGTGGACGGACTGTAATTGCTTTCAACTTCAAACCCGAAATTGCATTAATGGATACTCTGGAGGTAGAGAAAAAATGGGGACTTGCGGATTAATTTAACGTTTGATCAGCAGATTAACGAAAATAGGCTTATTTTATTGTTTGGAGAAACCCAGGGAGTTATAACTATTGATCAAAACCGGAATGTATATTGCGACGTCAGGGCGTAAGACATGAAAGTTTTCCTACGGATTCTTTCAGCATAAATACACAGCCTGTAATAAATGAACACCCATTAATGAATGGTTTCCTAAAAGAAGGTAAAAATATCCGCTGTTTTCATGAAGGATAATTTTACAGGGAGTTTTTCCTAATAATAGCAAAACGTTGTTACAGGTATTTTAGAATAAGTGTGTGTGTGTGTGTGTGTGTGTGTGTGTGTGTGTGTGTGTGTGTGTTTTAAGAGGGTAGGGGGGTGTTGGGAGTCCACTACCCCGCTTTCCATATCGTTATTTGGTGAAAATATATTAACGGGGAGGGGTTAAAATGACCAAGTAGTCGTACCCCGGAAGTGGTATGGGGTGAGGTGTAAGATGAATGCCAGAGATATAGAATTTGCTTTGAGGAATAAACTCGGGAATGAAGCACACTTTTATGGATGCGTATCCAGTGACCATTTGGCTGGGTTCGAGATACCCTTGACGAGACCTAAGTCAATTATAACTTATTGCAAATACACTTGCTATCTCACCAACATCGTAAAGTGGGTCACTGGGTTGTTTTTATTATCCAGAAGTCCCCATTTCAAAACATCATCTTTTACGACCCTTTAGGTATGCGGCCTGAAGAACATTCGACGTATTTCACCGAATTTTTACGAAGACATTCCACCATGAAGTGCTTTGCCAATGTAATGCGAGTGCAAAATTACAATTCGTCTCTGTGCGCGTTCCACTGCTTATATTTCACCCACAGTGTAACTTTAAACGGGGTGTGTGGAGCCATTAGGAAACTGAGGGAACATTTATCACCATCCAATTTAAAGGAAAATGATGTCACTGTATTACTTTATTATCTTTTACATCTTAACAGTCGTCCATGTATGTATATCTGGCGTCACACCAAGCCAGAATTATCAATGAGATTTGTGAGTTGCTAAAACGACGTAAATAAAGCCGATCCGCTTTAGTTATCTATTTTCAAAATATCCTGTATGGTTATTTTACTGAAATGTTTCCTAATAATAAACTTATATTAAGTAGTATGTGTTTCTTTATATTATCCTCCCACGTATTTTGGTGTGTGTGTATGAACTCATCTTAGACCCTATCCCAAAATATTTTGCTTTTGTTTTATTATTATTATTATTATTATTATTATTATTATTATTATTATTATTATTATTATTATTATTATTATTATTATTAATAAACAAATATTAAGTACTATGTGTTTTATTACACCTTTCTCTGTAGAAAGAGAGAGAGAGAGAGCTTTGCCTAATGTTTAAGATTACGCGTCTGGGGCAAAGTTGGAACAGGTGCTTAGCCCCATCACGGCTTAGCCCTTTGACATCGGGTGTAGAGACTGTCTGGGCATGTTTTATCATTACAAAAAATTAATCCTTACAAATAGCCCAGGTGGGACAGCGTAATGGATGGTAAGATGACTCAGTATTACTGTGGACAAAAACCACCAAGGAAAATACTCGTACCCTTTAAAAAAGGGGTGAGAGTAACAATATCCCTCAAATGAAATTCGGGGGGAATCAGTTTCCCCGACCCCGATGAGTATGATTTCCAAATATTGTAGAGGTGTGTGGAGCCATTAGGAAACTGAGGGGAACATTTATCACCATCCAATTTAAAGGAAAATGATGGCCAGAATTATCAATGGAGTTTTTGTGAGTTGTATCAATGGAGATTTGTGAGTTTGCTAAAACGACCGTAGATAAAGCCGATCCGCTTTAGTTATCTAGGGGACAGCGTAATGGGTGGTAAGATGACTCAGTATTACTGTAGACGAGCTCTCACTACGTTAACGGTAAGGTTTGGGACTGGTACTTAGGCCTACCTACGGGTGGAGAACGAAAGTTGAAGGGATGAACCTCTTTGACTCGGTGTAGAGGATGCCCCGCGTTTTACCCTATCATCGCAAAATGATTAGGGATTGCGCGCCAGGTGCAGGGGTGTGACAAGTGTAGGCCCTATCAAACAGGTAGCGAACGGGGGCCGCGGGTTAGCCCCTTTGGACTCGGGTGTAGAGACTGTCTGGGCATGTTTTTACCCTATCATTACAAATAATTAATCATTACAAATAGCCCAGGTTGGAACGCAGCTTCAGGGGGGTAAGATGACTCGGTATTACTGTAGACGCGCTCTCACTACGTTAATGACGAAAGTTAAAACCCGTTTTTTTTTTTTTTTTTTTTTTTTTTTTTTTTTTTTTTTTTTTTTTTAAAAAAACACCGTAAACCCGTTTTTTAAACACCAACAATGTTTTGTAAACAAAAAACCCTTAAATAGTGCCAAACTATCTTTAAATACCACTATACTACGATTTCACCCTCAATATTTGTAAACAAATTCCCTTTAATAGTAGCCCACTATGAATACGTTCTCAAGGTTTTCTAAACAGTGCCACAGTTCCTGGTACGTTAATAAACATGTACGTACGTACGTCATTACGAAGAGTTGCTTGATAATAAACAAATGGTTACGTCCTCAATGTTTTGTAAACAAATTCCCTTTAATAGTGACACACTACCGTACGGTCTTCAACTCAATGTTTGTAAACAAAAAACTTAAAATCATACTCTACTTCCGTAAACAATTTCCCTTTTAATAGTTCCCATACGTACGCCATTACGAACCCTACGACCTTCAACTCTATGTTTGTAAACAAAAGTAATACTCCACTTCCATCAACACCGACCTACTGTCGAAACAAACGTCCTTCAAAAGCAATGTTTGTAAACAAAACTCTTTAAAAAATACTACACTTCCGTCAACAGTAAGCCTCTGTGACCTTGGGTGATCGTCTACGGCCCATACCCTCTGTGACCTTGGGTGATCGTCTACGGCCATACCCTCATTTCCGGGTGATCGTCTGTGGCCCACCCCTTTCTGGGGCGGTGATCGGCTATGGCCAAAATAGTACTACTGACGCAGACGAAGACGACGCACACGAAGACGATGAAGATGAAGACCACGAAGACGACGGAGACGATGACGAAGGTTCTATCATTTTTTGAAAATAGGGCTCCCCAGGTTTAATTTTTTTCAAAATAAGGGTGTTTGCATTAGTTCAAATCCTCTCTCTGTCCCTTCCCCTGCCTACTGGAAGAAATTATCCTAGCTGTCCATTTTCGACTCTTTTTTTTTTTTTTATTTTTTTTTTTTTTTTTTTTTTTTTTATAGGGTCACTCAGATCTCATTTTTTAAAAATAAGGGTGTTTGCATCCGTTCATATCGTCTCTCTGTCCCTTCCTCTGCCTACTGGGAAAAAGACGACGGAGACGAAGACGACGCACACGAAGACGATGAAGACGAAGACCACGAAGACGACGGAGACGATGACGAAGGTTCTATCATTTTTTGAAAATAGGGCTCCCCAGGTTTCATTTTTTTAAAAATAAGGGTGTTTGCATCCGTTCATATCATGTCTCTGTCCCTATCCTCTGCCTACTTGAAAAAGACGACGCAGACGAAGACGACGCACACGAAGACGATGAAGACGAAGACCACGAAGACGACGGAGACGATGACGAAGGTTCTATCATTTTTTGAAAATAAGGCTCCCCAGGTTTCATTTTTTCAAAAATAAGGGTGTTTGCATCCGTTCATATCATCTCTCTGTCCCTTCCTCTGCCTACTTGAAAAAGACGACGCAGACGAAGACGACGCACACGAAGACGATGAAGACGAAGACCACGAAGACGACGGAAGACCGACGACGAAGGTTCTATCATTTTTTGAAAATAGGGCTCCCCAGGTTTCATTTTTTTGAAAATAAGGGTGTTTGCATCCGTTCATATCGTCTCTCTGTCCCTTCCTCTGCCTACTTGAAAAAGACGACACAGAAGAAGACGACGCACACGAAGACGATGAAGACGAAGACCACGAAGACGACGGAGACGACGACGAAGGTTCTAATCATTTTTTTGAAAATAGGGCTCCCCAGGTTTCATTTTTTTAAAAATAAGGGTGTTTGCATCCGTTCATATCGTCTCTCTGTAACTTCCTCTGCCTACTTGAAAAAGACGACGCAGACGAAGACGACGCACACGAAGACGATGAAGATGAAGACCACGAAGACGATGAAGATGAAGACCAGGAAGACGACGGAGACGATGACGAAGGTTCTATCATTTTTTGAAAATAGGGCTCCCCAGGTTTAATTTTTTTTCAAAATAAGGGTTTTTGCATTAGTTTAAAATCGTCTCTCTGTCCCTCCCCCTGCCTACTGGAAGAAATTATCCTAGCTATCCATTTTCGACTCTTTTTTTTTTTTTTTTTTTTTTCTTTATAGGGTCACTCAGATCCCAGGTTTCATTTTTTTAAAAATAAGGGTGTTTGCATCTGTTCATATCGTGTCTCTGTCCCTTCCTCTGCCTACTTGAAAAAGATGACGCAGACGAAGACGACGCACACGAAGACGATGAAGACGAAGACCACGAAGACGACGGAGACGATGACGAAGGTTCTATCATTTTTTGAAAATAGGGCTCCCCAGGGTTTCATTTTTTTAAAAATAAGGGTGTTTGCATCCGTTCATATCATGTCTCTGTCCCTTCCTCTGCCTACTTGAAAAAGACGACGCAGACGAAAACGACGCACACACGAAGACGATGAAGACGAAGACCACGAAGACGACGGAGACGATGACGAAGGTTCTATCATTTTTTGAAAATAGGGCACCCCAGGTTTCATTTTTTTAAAAATAAGGGTGTTTGCATCCGTTCATAATCGTCTCTCTGTCCCTTCCTCTGCCTACTTGAAAAAGAAAACGCAGACCAAGACGACGCAGACGAAGACGACGCACACGAAGACGATGAAGACGAAGACCACGAAGACAACGGAGACGATGACGAAGGTTCTATCATTTTTTGAAAATAGGGCTCCCCAGGTTTCATTTTTTCCAAAATAAGGGTGTTTGCATTCGTTCAAATCGTCTCTCTGTCCCCTTCCCCCTGCCTACTGGAAGAAATTCCTAGCTATCCATTTTCGACTCTTTTTTTTTTTTTTTTTTTTTTCTTTATAGGGTCACTCAGATCTCATTTTTTTAAAAATAAGGGTGTTTGCATCCGTTCATATCGTGTCTCTGTCCCTTCCTCTGCCTACTTGAAAAAGACGACGCAGACGAAGAGGACGCACACGAAGACGATGAAGACGAAGACCACGAAGACGACGGAGACGATGACGAAGGTTCTATCATTTTTTGAAAATAGGGCTCCCCAGGTTTCATTTTTTTAAAAATAAGGGTGTTTGCATCCGTTCATATCGTCTCTCTGTCCCTTCCTCTGCCTACTTGAAAAAGACGACGCAGACGAAGACGACGCACACGAAGACGATGAAGACGAAGACCACGAAGACGACGGAGACGACGACAAAGGTTCTATCATTTTTTGAAAATAGGACTCCCCAGGTTTCATTTTTTTAAAAATAAGGGTGTTTGCATCCGTTCATATCGTCTCTCTATCCCTTCCTCTGCCTACTCGAAAAAGACGACACAGACGAAGACGACGCACACGAAGACGATGAAGACGAAGACCACGAAGACGACGGAGACGATGACGAAGGTTCTATCATTGTTTGAAAATAGGGGCTCCCAGGTTTCATTTTTTTTCAAAATAAGGGTGTTTGCATTCGTTGAAATTGTCTCTCTGTCCCTTCCCCTGCCTACTGGAAGAAATTATCCTAGCTATCCATTTTCGACTCTTTTTTTTTTTTTTTTTTTTTTTTTTTTTTTTTTTTTTTTTTTTTTTTTTTTTTTTTTTTTTTTTTTAGGGTCACTCATATCTCATTTTTAAAAAATAAGGGTGTTTGCATCCGTTCATATCGTCTCTTTGTCCCTTCCTCTGCCTACTTGAAAAAGACGACGCAGACGAAGACGACGCACACGAAGACGATGAAGACGAAGACCGCGAAGACGACGGAGACGATGACGAAGGTTCTATCCTTTTTTGAAAATAGGGCTCCCCAGGTTTCATTTTTTTTCAAAATAAGGGTGTTTGCATTCGTTCAAAATCGTCTCTCTGTCCCTTTCCTCTGCCTACTTGAAAAAGACGACGCAGACGAAGACGACGCACACGAAGACGATGAAGACGAAGACCACGAAGACGACGGAGACGATGACGAAGGTTCTATCATTTTTTGAAAATAGGGCTCCCAGGTTTCATTTTTTTTAAAAAATAAGGGTGTTTGCATCCGTTCATATCGTCTCTCTGTCCCTTCCTCTGCCTACTTGAAAAAGACGACGCAGACGAAGACGACGCACACGAAGACGATGAAGACGAAGACCACGAAGACGACGGAGACGATGACGAAGGTTCTATCATTTTTTGAAAATAGGGCTCCCCAGGTTTCATTTTTTTAAAAATAAGGGTGTTTGCATCCGTTCATATCGTCTCTCTGTCCCTTCTTCTGCCTACTTGAAAAAGACGACGCAGATGAAGACGACGCACCACGAAGTACGATGAAGACGAAGACCACGAAGACGACGGAGACGATGACGAAGGTTCTATCATTTTTTGAAATTAGGGCTCCCAGGTTTCATTTTTTTAAAAATAAGGGTGTTTGCATCCGTTCATATCGTGTCTCTGTCCCTTCCTCTGCCTACTTGAAAAAGACGACGCAGACGAAGACGACGCACACGAAGACGATGAAGACGAAGACCACGAAGACGACGGAGACGATGACGAAGGTTCTATCATTTTTTGAAAATAGGGCTCCCCAGGTTTCATTTTTTTCAAAATAAGGGTGTTTGCATCCGTTCATATCGTCTCTCTGTCCCTTCC
>NC_090749.1:63951265-63956265 GCF_036898095.1 Palaemon carinicauda
AAATATTGAAACAGTCTCATCATTTTCAAGTCTGAATCCTTTTTAATTAGAGTGAGACACTATGGCAACAGCCTCACCTCTTTTAACTATAAATCCTTTGGAATTTGGCTATGACACTATGGCAATAGCCTCACCTTTTTTACAGTCTGAATCCTTTTGAATTAGGGTAAGACAATAGAGCAACAGCCTTACCCCTTTCAAGTCTGAATAATTTTGAATTAGGTTAAGACAATATGGCGACAGATACACCCCTTTCAAGTCTCTCTCTCTCTCTCTCTCTCTCTCTCTCTCTCTCTCTCTCTCTCTCTAAACACACACATACACACACAAACACGCACACATACATACACACACACACACACACACACACACACATATATATATAATATATATATATATATATATATATATATATATATATATATATATATATATATATATAATGTATATATATATATATATATATATATATATATATATATATATATATATATATATATATATATATATATATATATATATATATATATATATGTATATATAGATTTAATATATATATATATATATATATATATATATATATATATATATATATATATATATATATATATATATATATATATATATATATATAGATTTAATATATATATATATATATATATATATATATATATATATATATATATAAATATATATATATATATATATATATATATATATATATATATATATATATATATATATATATAGATTTAATATATATATATATATATATAAAATAATTAGAATATCGCCAACGTATCCCTGCATGTCGTAACACAAAATGATAACAGATTCACTCCTTTCAAGTCTGAATCCTTTTGAATTGAATTAGGCTAAGGCAATATGGCAACAAGCCTCACCTCTTTTAAGTCTGAATTCTTTGTTGATAGAATGTAAAATAACATATGCTGGTGACTTAGGAATAGTAAAACATGAAATCAATTTAGGTACATTAATAGTTTTCTATATTTCTGATTTTCAGAAATTAGTTTTGGAACCCATCTCTGTCTCGTCGTGTGTCACTCAAAAACTCAACAGCAAAAACTGTTTCTAGTCCACTGTAGGACAAAGACCCTCAGACATGTCGTTATTCATATCTGGCGTTTCCTAGTCTCATCACAATGCTTGCCACTGTTGTTTGGTGATGGCAGGAGATTTTCATCTAACTACTCACAGCAAATCAACGTAGTATGGGTGGCCCTGGTTAATAAAATAAACATTTACTGGCCATTGCTATACACAAACTCTTCCACCACGTTGTTATTCCAATTCAGAACTTATCAAGCCAAAAAATTATAATGCATTATCTTGAAATGGCCCTATTCAGTAAGTTGCCTTGACCCGTTCAATAAGTCCTCTATTTGTTAATAAAAATCACATAGTGACACCTAAGGATCGTCTAATAGTAGCTATCTTCAAATAGACATTGATGCCTACTAGCAGTGTTTGAGTTTGAATTTCAATTGATAGCCAGATTGGTTAATTAAACCCATTGCTTGAATTGGCAGTTCCATTCAGTAAGATCGCTATCTATTAAACAACAGATAAGGCTGGTTAATTATAGCTTAAATTGGTGATGATTACCTATTAATTTGTATTAATAGTCCAGCGTCTTTGATAAGATTATGGTATGATGGCTATTTTAAGCTAAAAGTCAAATAGTATTTAAAATGGCATTGTCTATTTTAGTAGTCATCATATTTTTAGTAATACAATAATAATAATAATAATAATAATAATAATAATAATAATAATAATAATAATAATAATAATAATAATAATAATAATAATTATTATTATTATTATTATTATTATTATTATTATTATTATTATTATTATTATTATTATTATTATTATTATTATTATTATCATTACCATCTACGAACACTAACCTATTTCCACAACACCGACGAACGTAGCGGTTTCTAGCTCAGTGCAGGACAAAGGGCTCAGACATATTCTAATTTATTTCTGGGGTTTGACCAGATTTCATCAACCCGCTGGACAACTGCGGATTGGTAATGGAAGCAGATATTCGTCTGATTGATCACAGCAAACCAACCTAGTTTGGGTGTCCCTCACTAGCACAGCTTTGCTGATCATGGCAATACACATAACCTTTCACCACGTTAAGGTATCCCAACTGAGGTACAAATAAGTTAAACTTGCTTATTCGGCTATATAAAAAGGTTATATTTAATAATAATAATAATAATAATAATAATAATAATAATAATAATAATAATAATAGTAGTAGTAGTAGTAGTAGTGGTTACGGTTAATTTTCCCTTTGCCTACAAATACACCGAATAGTCTACCCTATTATTTACAGCTTCTCGTCAGTCTTTATACACCTGACAACACTGAGATTACCAAACAATTCTTCTTCCCCTAAGGGGTTAACTACTGCACTGTAATTATTTAGTGGCTACTTTCGTCTTGATGAGAGTAGAAGAGAGTCTTCTAGGAAAAGGACACTCCAAACTCAAACAATTGTTCTCTAGTCTGGGTAATGCCATAGCCTCTACCATGGTCTTCCACTGTCTTGGGTCAGAGTTCTCTTGCTTGAGGGTACACTCGGGCACACTATTCTATCTTATTTTTTTGCCTTTTGTTTTGTTAAAGTTTTTATAGTTTATATAGGAAATATTCACTTTAATGTTACTGTTCTTAAAATATTTTATTTTTCCTAGTTTCTTTTCCTCACTGGGCTATTTTCCCTGTTGGATCCCCTGGTCATATAGCATCCTGCTTTTCGAACTAGGGTTGTAGCTTGGCAAGTAATAATAATAATAATAATAATAATAATAATAATAATAATAATAATAATAATAATAACATATATAGAGTGTATATATATATATATATATATATATATATATATATATATATATATATATATATATATATATATATATATATAAACACCCACATACACACAGTTCTTTTATCCTAGTGAGTAAAGGCTCAGAATATCTTGGCCTTCTGTTTATCTTTTATGGGCAGAGCTTGGAAGGTCAATTTCCTGTAATATGGACTTTCACGGGACTTACGGCTTCCCTTTCAATCTTCTCTATTAAAGTGATCTTATCTAAAATGAAAGAAACTGTCTCTATACACATATCCTCTGACCTGACTTCCCATCCTGAGGGAATCTTAATTTCCGATAAAATTCAGGACAGAATCAATTAAGACTCTTTTTGTGATGTTAAGTTACAGATGGTGATGCTAATTGTTGAGTTCTAAGTAAATGTTTGGGATTAAGTTTTTGCTTTGTTAGGTACAATTAAAGTTTTTGGATGATGTGGAATAGTTTGCTCTGAGGTTAAATGAGAGAGAGAGAGAGAGAGAGAGAGAGAGAGAGAGAGGAGAGAGAGAGGAGGAGAGAGAGGAGAGAGAGAGAGAGAGAGAGAGAGAGAGACCCTTTGAATATTGTATTTATTAATCAAAGGTTGAAAAAATAAAATTTACACCAAGGAAAAACAGATTTCGTATTGACATTATTATTATTATTATTATTATTATTATTATTATTATTATTATTATTATTATTATTATTATTATTATTATTATTATTATTATTATTATTATTATTAGAGGCTCGTCATTTCTTTTATATATTGAGAGATAATGAATGAAGAAAAGTAAAATTAAAGAAGTAAAACAGCCACGTTAAAACCAACTGCCCAAATGAAAAGATGATAAGTAAAACATAGATAGTAATTTAGTTTGAGAAGATAAGCAGGAACTGTTTACAGTGAGCCATAAAAAGTACAGAGCAAGTAGCAAGCTGAGACAGAAGAAATATCAAGATTTCTCACCAGACAATAAAACTGAAGAAGTTTAATAGGTTCTCACTCAACCGTCCAAAGAAAAAGACCGTTTTTTTAAGTTTCTATTCTCTAAACATTAATTTGCTGGAAAGATTTTTTTTTAAATATATCTTTTTGAAGGGGAAAGGGGGGGGGGTGCAGGGGATTCTAATCCCCTGACCCTAAAAAAGCTAAGTTCTTGAGGAAGGTTTGTGGGGAACTTTCCTCAGCCCTCCGAAAAATAAAATCAAAAGTTTTCAGGTCTTAATCCTTGAAAACAAAGAAAATAAAAAAAGGGAGTTCCTATGGAAGAAATGCCTTTTCAGTGAAGTTTCCTCTGATTAGATTTTGAAAAACCCGAGACTGTAGTTCCTCATCAAAGTGGTTGAGACTTGCCTTTGATTAGCGACCGTGCAATTATCATACCTTTGTCATCAACTCATTAATCCACGAATGGTTGATATAGGGTAAGATATGGCAACGCCGCATAAGCGAGATAATAAATGCCACTTCTACCGGATTATCATCTGTTTGTCTAATAAGCAACGAGTTAGGCTAAGGCAATATGGCAACAACTTAACCTCTTTCAAGCTTGAATAATTTTTAATTAGGGTTAGATAATAAGGCAACATCCTCAGGTCTTTCGAGTCTGAATTCTTTGGAATTAGGCAAAGGCAATATGGCAACAGCCGCAACTGTTTTATGTCTGAATCATTTAGAAATAGGGTAAGCACATAATGAAACAGTCTCGCCTCTTTCAAGCCTGAATCCTCAATATTTAGGGTCAGACAATATTGCAACAGCCTCACCTCTTTCAGGACTGAATTCTTTTTAATCAGGGTAAAACAAGACAACAGACTCACTTTTATCTAGTATGAATCCTTCTGAATGAGGGAAAGACAATATGACAACAGCTCCCCCTTTTCAAGACTGAATTCTCATGAATTAGGATAAGACAATAGGGCAAGACACTCACCTCTTTCAAGTCTGAATCCTTTTGAATTAGGCTAAGGAAATATTGAAACAGTCTCATCATTTTCAAGTCTGAATCCTTTTTAATTAGAGTGAGACACTATGGCAACAGCCTCACCTCTTTTAACTATAAATCCTTTGGAATTTGGCTATGACACTATGGCAATAGCCTCA
>NC_090749.1:63958765-63961265 GCF_036898095.1 Palaemon carinicauda
CACTGGGCTATTTTCCCTGTTGGATCCCCTGGTCATATAGCATCCTGCTTTTCGAACTAGGGTTGTAGCTTGGCAAGTAATAATAATAATAATAATAATAATAATAATAATAATAATAACAATAATAATAATAATAATAACATATATAGAGTGTATATATATATATATATATATATATATATATATATATATATATATATATATATATATATATATATATATATATATATATATATATATATATATATATTTATATTTATATATATATATATATATATATATATATATATATATATATATATATATATATATATATATATATATATATAAACACCCACATACACACAGTTCTTTTATCCTAGTGAGTAAAGGCTCAGAATATCTTGGCCTTCTGTTTATCTTTTATGGGCAGAGCTTGGAAGGTCAATTTCCTGTAATATGGACTTTCACGGGACTTACGGCTTCCCTTTCAATCTTCTCTATTAAAGTGATCTTATCTAAAATGAAAGAAACTGTCTCTATACACATATCCTCTGACCTGACTTCCCATCCTGAGGGAATCTTAATTTCCGATAAAATTCAGGACAGAATCAATTAAGACTCTTTTTGTGATGTTAAGTTACAGATGGTGATGCTAATTGTTGAGTTCTAAGTAAATGTTTGGGATTAAGTTTTTGCTTTGTTAGGTACAATTAAAGTTTTGGATGATGGGGAATAGTTTGTTCTTTGAGTAAATGAGAGAGAGAGAGAGAGAGAGAGAGAGAGAGAGAGAGAGAGAGAGAGAGAGAGAGAGAGAGAGATCCTTTGAATATTGTAGTTATTAATCAAAAGTTGAAATAATACAATTTACATTAATGAAAAACAAATTACGTATTGACATTATTATTATTATTATTATTATTATTATTATTATTATTATTATTATTATTATTATTATTATTATTATCAGAGGTTCGCCATTTCTTTTATATATAGAGAGATAATGATTGAAGGAAAGTAAAGTTAAAGAAGTAGAACAGCCTAGTTGGAACCAACCACCCAAGTGAAAGGATGATAAGTTACGTAGTTTAAGAGGATAAGCAGGAAATCTTTACAGTGAGCCACGAAAAGGACAGAGTAAATAGTAAGCCGAGACGGAAGAAATTCCACGATTTCTTCCCAGACAATAAAACTGAGGAAGTTTAATTGGTTATCACTCAACCGTCCAAAGAAAAAGACCGTTTTTTAAAAGTTTCTATTCACTAAACATTAATTTGCTGGAGAGATCTTTTTTATATATACTTTTGAAGGTCAGGAGCAGCGATTCTAACCCGTTGACCCTAAGAAAAAAGCTAAGTCCTTGAGGAAAGGTTTGTAGGGAACTTTCCTCGGCTCTTCGAAAACAAAAATCAAAAGTTTTCAGGTCGTAATCCGTCCAAACAAAGAAAACAAAAAAAGGGAGTTCCTATCGGTGAAATATCTTTTCAGTGAAGTTTCCTGATTAGCTTTTGAAATACCTGAGACTGTAGTTCATCATCAAAGTGATTGAGACTTGCCTTTGATTAGCGACCGTGTAACTTTTGTACCTTTGTCATTACTCCACGGATGGTTGATATAAGGAAAGATATGGCAAGGCCGCATAAGCGAGACAATGAATGCCACTTCTACCTGAATATCATCTTTTTGTCTAATAAGCAATAAATTAGGCTAGGAAACATGGCAACAACTACACCTCTTTCAAGTTTGAATCCTTTTAATTAGGGTAAGATAATATGGCAACAGCTACACCTTTTTTCAATTATGATTGATTGATTGATTTAAAGTTATGAATTCTTTTGAATTAGGCTAAGAAAATATGGCAACAGTTTCACCAGTTTCAAGTCGGAATCCTTACGAATTAGGTAGAGAAACATGGTAATAGCCTTACCGCTTTCAAGTCGGAATTCTTTTGACATTGAGTAAGACAATATGGCAACAGCTAAATTAGGCTAAAACAATATGGCAACAGTGTCACCTCTTTCAAGTTGGAATCCTTTTGAATTAGGCTAAGGCAATATGGCAACAGCGTTACCTCTTTTAAGTCTGAATTCTTTGGAATTAAAGTAAGGCAATAGACTCTAGCAACAGCTTCACCTCTGAAATGTCTAAAATCTTTTTAATTAGGCTAAGACAATATGGCAACAGCCTCAGCTCTTTAATTTCTGAATCCTTAGGGATTATGGTAAGACAATTATGGCAACAGCCCCACCTGTTTCAAGTCTTAATTCTTTTGAAGTAAACTAAACCTATATGGCAACAACTTTACCTGTTTCAAGTCTGAATTCTTTTGAATTAAACTAATCCTATATGGCAACAGATTTCCCTTTTTCAAGTTTGCATACTTTTGAATAGGCTAAGGGAATATGAGAACAGATTTACCTCTTCCAAGTCTGATAATGATGATGCCTGATGGTGATGGTGTATGATAAAGATTGGGCCTAATAGTGACAGTGTCCGATGGTCATGAATTCCGATGATATCC
>NC_090749.1:63966265-63973765 GCF_036898095.1 Palaemon carinicauda
CTAAAAATTCACTATGGTAGGTATCTAACAATGCATCTCGGACTTTACATAATTTTATATAATTTTTAGAAATATCTGAAACATGACAATTGGTAGGATGAAAATCTGGATCCTCTGGAAAAGGCTGTAACTCAGGAATCAAATTTAGTGAAGTCAACTCATATCCTCTGATAAGCTGTTCAGGTGTTATAGGCTCTGGTACATAATCAATGTAGTCATCTCTTAAAGCCTCTTTAAAGGCTATCGGTCGTCTGTTAACGAGATGTATGATATTACACACGAGAAATTCGAAATCATATAATGAAAGTACATTGTTTTTTATAGCTCCAAAGATTAATCGTTTTACCATCTTAACGCATACTTCGACCAAAGAACCTAGCTGGCTGCAACCCTTAAAATATTGCTGAAAGGATAAAGGTTTCACATAGTTTTCTTCAAAATACAATCTTGTCTGAGAGTCATTGATGAATGAGCTTATAATATTAGCACCTGCTACCAACTGCGTTCCTAAATCACTGATACACAACTGGGGTATGCCATATTCAAAACAATGTAATTGGAAACCTCTAAGAAAATCCGATACATTCAAACTTCTGCAGACCTTTAGATTAATGGCCCTTGACCAAGTACAAGTTATGCACAATAACCATATTTTCTGTGTCGCCTTTTCATTTTTCACGTTGAAAGGTCCTAAATAGTCAACAAAAACATTTGCAAAGGGAACTCTAGGAGGATCTGATCGGAAGTCTCTTATAAGAATTTTGATTTAATTTTATGGTACGATTATTAAATCTTCGACAATGAATGCATTGCTTGAGAGCTTTTTTGACAACTGAAAAATGTTTAGGAATATAGTAATACCTTCTAAGCTCAGTTAACACAGAATAACAACCTGAATGTAATAATTTTACATGTGCGTCCCAAATAATCAACTTGGTTAAATGACTGTCTGGATGTAATAGCACTGGAAATTTGATGTTAATATTATAATTCCACTTCTTGAACTTACTTTTCACTCTTAAAATACCCTGTTCATCCATAAATAAATTTAACTGTGTTATGATCGGAGGAATCTCTTTCTTAGAATTCATACCAGTTTGAAAATAAGAATATACCTCAGGGAAATACTTACATTGTTCAACGTGTAACAAATGACTCAGAGAGGAGGCAAAATAGTTAGTAACTGGAGAAAAAGAAATTCCTGCCTTTAATTTCCACTTGTGTAAGGCCAAAAATACTCTACGATGAACTAGTAGAAGTCTCCTTAAACAAGAATAACTTTCCAAATCAACAAGGTGGTTTAAATTTTCGGTAGCACCAATTAAAGGAGACGAATGAATCTCCGTGGCAACCTCAAATGCTGGGATAGTAATGGACAATTCAGGGACTTCTGTCAAGCTAAGATCTGGCCCTGTGAAAATACATGACTTATGGAGCTGATTATACGATACACATCTAGTAATTAAATCTGCAGGGTTATTCTTACCAGAAATGAAATTAAACTTGACAGGATAAATTTCACACAATCTCTGTATATTATTAATTCTGTTCAAAACAAAGGGAGAATGTTTATTTAATTTGTCTAGCTTCAAAGACGCAGAATTTAACCAATGTAACGTACAAAGAGAATCTGTATAGGCCATAATATTCTCAATTTCTATGGGTTTTATGCAAGACGGGCCAGATAAATCTTTGTAAATATCCAGAGCACACTCAACACTTAAGTGGACGGCATTTAGTTCAAGAGCAGGTATCGATTTATTCTTTAACTGTTTATTAACCACTCTGTTCTTGGCATGAATAAAACTTAGATGGCCTGTATCAATATGCTGCAAATAAATAACACAACCGTAAATATCTCTACTTGCATCTGAAAATACCAAAATGTTATATTTACCATCCCTAGGACCTATAGATCGTTGAACTCTTATAGGAGGAGCTCTATTTAACTGTTTGCAAATGTTGCTCCATTCTCGCTGCAAATCTGTAGCCAAGACTGTATCCCAGCTAAAAGTTTTCTGGCACTGTAGCTTATGCATAAATAATCTGCAGCGATTAAACAAGGGCATATTAAAGCCAAAAATATCAAACTGAGAGGCAATAGTTTGTAAAATAGACCTCTTAGTTTTGGCATTTGAATCAAGGCATATAGGGTTAGTAAAAATTTCATCAGAAATCCTGTCCCATGTTAGTCCAAACAATTTACTGGTGCTAGGGGTAACTACTTCGGTCTCTCCGTCTATTTCCGTCTGTAAGGCTATATCATTAGTAACAACCTGCTGAATATAAAACCTATAAGGGTTAAAAATACGAGGAAGCTGTTGGTACGACCATTTCAACTCCTCTTTAGTATTAACAGTAATAGCCCCATTATCCATGTAGATAAGCGAATAAATGGACCTTTTCAAGTCCGATATGCGAGGATCCTCAGAGTGCTGCAAAATCAAAATGTAATAAAGAGCCATCATTAGTAAAAAAGGACTGCATCGAAGACCAAAAGGTAATCTCAAATTCTTGAAAGCTACTAATGAAAAATCACCTTTGCCGACATTCTTGAACCAAAAAAATAAAAGTTTAGCCTGGTCATTTTCGGTCAAAGCCAACATATTGAAAGCTTTCTTAAGATCAAAAATAAGTAATTTCCTGTCAAATCTCAGATTCAAAAATGACGAAGATAGCTTTTGGTTTAATGCAGGTCCAGAATACATACACTGATTATGAGACAAAGAACTACCATCTACCGAGTCTTTAAGATTCGATAAAAAGACCACCCTACACTTTGAGGTGTCTTTGTCGGGTTTAAATATTGGCATATGAGGCAGAAAGGAATATTGAGGATTCTCAGCTTTAAAAACATCAAGATCAGGGATGGGTTCAATAATTCCGGCATTAATCTGTTCCCTTATGGTCTGATCAACGAGTTGTAGGAGACCATCTCGCTGTTTAAGTTTTCTAAAATTAGACTTTAGTATTAATTTAGACAGTCTTTCATTTTTAGACAACAAATGGGAGACTTTGCCATTCCATAATAAAGGAACCATAATTCGTCCATCAGACTCCCTCTGATTTATGGTTTTAATTGAAAAATCGACCAACTGATTATTAAGCTCGACACTTTCATCATTATACACATTTTGATCATAATTCAAAAAATGACCGCATTCAGACTCCAAAATTTGTTCAGTGGCCTGCTGCAATTGTCTTTCCATTAGTTTACCTTTGTCATTGATAACTGAAAATGAACAGTTTACTTCAAAACCGTTGTCCTGGTCCCCATCAGACAGAAAATCTATTCTCGTGTTTAATAACAACGAGCTACTACAAACATGCACCGTAGAAACCGAACGAACATTACCGTCAGGTACAGAATTCAAAACACCTGGGTTTACATTTAGGCAGGTTATGTTTTTCAACATCAAATCGACATTACCCTGCAATAAAATGCCAGCATGAGAATCTATGTATACCGAAGGATCAACGTCACCAAAAATTACGTCGGTACCTGCTAAACAATGTAAAAAGTCTGTACCTAACAAGAGGTTAACATTATCAATAGTACGAGTGTGTTTATTTAACAACTTATCAGCAAACGTCATACCCTGGTTTTGAAATTTTTCAATTACTTTACCAAGCAAAGGCAATTTTAAAGCAATACTAATATCAGGTACAACTAAGGCAAAAATTATAAAGGACGAACTACCTATTTTCACAGGTACTTCTACAATTTTAGTAAAATATTCTTTATTCCCATTAAATCCACTCACCGTAAGTTTAACATTCGAATTTATAGTTTTAAGGTTTTTCTCTTCAGCTAACCTATTAGTGATGAAGGTGCTTTGTGAGCCCCTGTCCCTTAGACCTCTGTAAATGTCGCTGCCAATACTGAAAGAAAACGTTGGTAACACCGAGTTTCCATACGAGTGCAATAAAACGGCAACACCGCTGTTAACTTTTTGTGGAGTTTCAAAATTTACTTTATCAGATTGTTTAGATCTGCTGCCTTTGGAGGGCTCTGACTCGCAAAGATAACTCATATGCCAACCACGGCAATTAAAACAACGTTTTCTAAATCTGAAATGACAGTTGCTAGATTCATGACTAAACTGACCACACTTAACACAACCATGTTTAGATTTTAAAATTTGCACCTTATCGGTAGGGGAAGGGAACTTTAAACATTCATAAATAAAATGAGAATTATTAGCGTTACCAACTTTAAGACACAAAGAACAGCTGGGTGAAGACCTGGAATCTGAATCACTCGTTAATGCCTCTACAGCTAAATTTACCGTTTTCTCTTTTCGAGAAAAGTCCTGTACATTCTGCGAGATTCTACTCTTTGTACCTTTGGCGACCTTTTTGTCATGCTCGTATCTTTCACATGCTGTAAAAAAGTTTGTCTTAATATCATTCAGGGAAGGGTGAGTCTTGCCTGTAATCTGAATTAAATGGCGCTGGAAACTATCATTCAGCCCATACCAAGCAAAATACCTAATAAACTCATCAACACTAATATTCAATGTCTCCACTGATTCACATACCGATCTGAGTTCGGAAATAAAGAGAAAGGGGTCTTCCCAATCTTTCAAATGTAAAGTAGTAATTTTCTTAATGGCTGAATTCTTCCGAATATCGGTTGATGCAAATGCTGAAATGAGCAATTCTTTGGCATCAGCGTAATGCTGCTTATCCGCTTCCAAGGAACCTAACAAAACCTTTCCTCTACCCTCAACTTGTTGTTTAAGCAATAAAAGCAAATCCCTATCGGGATAGTTAAAAGGTTTAGTAGTTCCCTCAAATTCTGTGATGAACTTCAAAAAATCTTCACCTTCTACACTACGAAACTTGGGAAGAGGTGCTACAGGTTGTTTAAGTAAACTTCTGGCTACATCGGTAACATTACTAGAGCCAAGGATACTCGTAGAAATATCTAGGAGAGGTAAACAGGTTTCAATCTTATCTATGTAATCCTGACATAATAATAATTCAATCTCTAAATCTTGACTATCAGAATCCCCAGGAAATTTCTTATCCAAAATCTCAGTGTCCAAGTCAGTTAACTTATTCTTATAATTTACCAGAATACCTTTGATAGATAATTTTTCTTCCTGGCTAAGAGTATTGAATGTGGAGGACCTGTTAAAATATTCAGTCACCTTTTTACGGATGACTTTCCTTTGCCCAATAAGCACAGATAAACCAGACATTGTTAAATTATACAAGAAATAATGATCCTAGAAAGGAAAAAATATCAATGTAATAATCCTAGAAGGGAAAAAATATCAATGTAATAATCCTAGAAGGGAAAAAATATCAATGTAATAATCCTAGAAGGGAAAAAATATCAATGTAATAATCCTAGAAGGGAAAAAATATTAATGTAATAATCCTAGAAGGGAAAAAATATTAATGTAATAAATCTGAAAGGAAATAAATTTCAGTTCACCCAATGGATCCCGACAACTTTCACCAACTAATGGGATTCTGCATAACAAAAATCCAACTTCCTTCGTTGTTGCCCCACGTTGGGCGCCATAAGCTGAAAAACTGTGAAGTCACCTTATGAGGTACTTAAAATACGGAAGGGAAGTCTATTCATACACTTTTGAAATATTTAAATTTATTATTTATTGCAAATGTGTCAAGTGCATGACACAGGGCTCTTCCTCTTCAATAATCAGCTTCTCCTCCATACCTGGATGGGAAATACAGAAATTGCACGTTAGTGGTAAAGCCTAAGAATTAACTTAAATTATATACGTAAGAATAATATGGCAAGAAGCACTTATACATAGGAATATGCAAACCGTTACCTTACTGTAAGTAGGTCAAGACAAGAAAAACCAAGTATGACAACCATATCAAGGCTGGATAATCCTATCCTGAAATAATATAATATCCGTGTAAGTTTGCATTAAAGGAGACTCTTACAATTTTATGTTGATTTATCCAGAAAATAACAAATAGTAGCTTACCACTATGTACACTAAACCCACGAACAACCTTCAGTAGAGTTGCGAAACCACTGTAAGGACAAGATAAATCCTCTATAACTATTAAACATTCGTGAATATCCGTACTCTACCGATGGCAGGTAGGAAGGACTTTAATAGGCAGCAACAAAGGCTCAAAAGATTGCTACGATTACCATTCAGTATTTGCCCCAAAAATACTTGGTACTCACCGTAGTCCATCCGAGCAAGAAGGGATTGAAGTCAATGCTTAGGAGAACGTGACTTTTCTCCACAAATCCTCCACTAGGCGAGTCGAGGTCGAGACGATGACGAACAAATCAGTCGTAGGAAGCAGAGTACATCCAGGTGGCCACCAATTACGCCGTCCAAATTATGGAACCAAGGGAATAATTCACAAATGCCTCTTGAGGGACCCTTGATTCTTAATAAAATTATCAGAGCCTCGTCCAAGACATCCTCCAGGAGGACTGGCTCACACAGACGATGGGAGACGGGCTCAATGGCATGTGGTGGGTCCTACCAAGGACCGTCCGAACTGACCAGACTGGCAGAACTGCCTCGACTGCTGAGACTGCTTGGACTGCTAGTACTGCTGGTACTGACTTCTCACGCATTCACCGGTCTCGAAGTTTCCTCGTAAACAACAAAAAAGGAGGAGTCAACAATTTGCCAATCATAACTATGGCAGCAGGAAGGACTGTAAGCTGTACCAAGTATATTTTTCTTATTTTGGTAATACTGAAATCCCATATTTACGAATCCTTCCTGCCGCTGTAGGCAAGTACATTAAAAATTTATTCATTCTGTATACTAGCCGTGAAAAAAATGATAACATGCAAAAATGCCTTTAGGTCCTTGTACAAGGAAATTGTCGATTCATCTTCATAGAAAATGACTGGTTAAGTGGACTGTTTACTTCGGAACCAAATACAAAGGCTTAGGCTCAAAGCTAGGACTGACAAGACACAGTTATCTAATATTATTTCCTTTATGTATATGAATCTTTTATCTCTGTGTAACACACACAAACATACATACATACATACATATATATATATATATATATATATATATATATATATATATATATATATATATATATATATATATATATATATATATATACTATCATCATCACCTTCTCCTAAGCCTGTTGACGCAAAGGGTCTCGGTTAGATTTCACCACACGTCTCTATCTTGAGCTTTTAATTCAAAACTTCTCCATTCATCATCTCCGTCTTGACGCTTCATAGTCCTCAGCCATGTAGGCCTGGGTCTTTCAACTCTTATAATACCTTTTGGAGCCCAGTTGAATGTTTGAAGAACTAATCTCTCTTGAGGAGTGCGAAGAGCTGGCCCAAACCATCTCCATCTAATCCTCATCATGATCTCATCCACATATGACACCCGAGTAATCACTCTTATAGTTTCATTTCTAATCCTGTCCTGACATTCCACTCCCAATATCCTTCTTAAGTTTTAGTTCTCAAATCTACTAAATCTTTTGGATATTGTTTCATTGTCA
>NC_090749.1:63988765-63996198 GCF_036898095.1 Palaemon carinicauda
TTGCTTCGCATAGTGGCGAAAGAACACCCTGGAAGATTTCCAGCCCGTGTATGAACGGAGATGTTCAAAATCCATACAATTAAAGAAATTTATGGATGAGGCAACTTTCCTCGGATCGTGACCTGCGGGTGTACTGTCAGGATCCGCTCTGCGAATAAAATATGTCATTTTCGCTCTGAGTTGATTCAGAGATAAATTTGAGCCTGATGTTTCTCCCCTGAATAGTTGAATACCCTTGAAGTCTGAAGTTCTACGAAGATAGACCTTTAGGCATTCTACTGGACATAGAGATGCATCTTCTTTCAGAGGGCAGATTCTCCAGGGACCCCACCTGTTGGTGGGTAACTCATTCTTGGCGAGAAACGTAGGATCCGGAAACAGGTTCAGCTCCCCCCCATCCAGGAACTGAACACGACCTGCCTCTCTCGAGAGGGCTACGATCTCACTAACCCTGGCCCCGGACGCGAGTGCAAATAGGAAAATAACTTTTTGCGTTAAATCCTTTAACGCACATTCTTCATTGCTCAACAGGGAGGCGAAATGAAGAACTTTGTCTAAAGACCATGAAATGGGCTTTGGAGGTGCTGAAGGTCTGAGCCTAGCGCAGGCTTTCGGAACTTTATTAAAGATCTCGTTACCTAGGTCGATCTGGAAGGCAAATAAAATGGGTCTCATCAAAGCCGATTTACATACTGAAATCGTGTTAGCTGCCAATCCTTGGCCATGGAGGTGGATGAAGAAAGATAAGCAGAAGTCTGTTGAGATCTCCTGCGGATTCTTTGCCTTTACAAAGGCCAACCACTTTCTCCAAGATGACTCATATTGCCTTCTAGTCGATTTGCACTTGTATTCCTCTAGGAAGTCTATGCTAGCTCTCGAAATCCCGAAACGCTCTCTCACCGCTAGGGCGAGAAAATCATGAGCTGCAGGGTCTGGGTTTTCTGTAATGAAGCGCAGACAGTCGACTTCTGGACTCGCTGGGTCAGAACTGGATGTGGTAGCGGCACGAACTTCATCTGTAGTTCCAACGCCAAGGGGAACCACATACTGTTCGCCCACTTGTGGGCCACTATTGCCGCTACCCCCTTGAAGGATCTCAGTTTGTTGAGGACCCTCAACAGAAGGTTGTGAGGAGGGAACAGATAAATCCTGGACCACCTGTTCCAGTCGAGGGACATTGCGTCCACTGCTTCCGCTAAGGGGTCCTCGTACGGGGACACGTACAGGGGCAACTTCTTGTTGTCTTTCGTCGCAAAGAGGTCTATTTGCAGTTCTGGGACTTGATTCAGAATGAAGGAAAATGATCCTGCGTCTAAGGACCATTCCGACTCTATCGGTGTGAACCTGGATAGAGCGTCCGCTGTCACATTGCGGACTCCTTGAAGGTGAACTGCCGACAGGTACCACTTCTTCTTTTCTGCCAATCGGAAAATGGCTAACATCACTTGGTTGAGAGGTGGTGACCTCGACCCTTGTCGATTCAAGCATCTCACAACCACCTCGCTGTCTGTCACCAATCTTATGTGGATCGAGTGACGCGGGGAGACTTTCTTTAAGGTAAGGAGCACTGCCATAGCTTCTAGAAAGTTTATATGAAAGGTCCTGAATAGCTTGGACCAAGTCCCCTGGACTTTTTTCCGATGAGAGTGACCTCCCCATCCCTCCTTTGAGGCGTCTGAGTGAATCGTCATCGACGGGGGAGGTGGCTGAAGAAGAACCGACTTCTTTAGATGTCTGGCTTGGGACCAAGGTCTGAGAAGAGTACGTAGCCGAGGCGGCACTGGTCTTCTCAGGTCTCTTCGCGCGTTTGATGCATACCTTCTCCAAACTCCGGTTGCATCCTTTAGCTGTGCTCTTAGCACTGGGTCTGTCACTGAAGCAAACTGGAGAGAGCCTAGTACCCTCTCCTGTTCGCGTCTTGATATCCATTTGGAATCTAGAAGTCTCTTGACAGAGCCCGCTATCTCCTTCCTTTTCTTCATTGGGATGGAGAAACTGTGTGACAAAAGGTCCCAGTGGATTCCCAGCCACTGGAACTTTTGGGATGGAGAAAGTCGAGACTTTTTCTTGTTGATCTTGAAGCCTAGGTACTCTAGGAACTGGATCACCTGACTGGAAGCTTGTAAGCATTCGGTCTCGGATGCTGCCCACACCAGCCAGTCGTCCAGGTAGGCTACTACCTGAATTCCCTTTAGGCGTAATTGTTTGAGAGCTGCGCTCGCAAGCTTCGTGAAAATCCTTGGGGCTATGTTTAGCCCGAATGGCATGGCTCTGAAGGCGTACAGTTTCCGTTGTAGCCTGAACCCTAGGTAGGGGGAGAGTCGACGGCTGATCGGGATGTGCCAATAGGCGTCTGATAAGTCTATAGAGACTGAGTATGCCCTCTTGGGCAGTAAGGTCCTTATGTGTTGCAGTGTTAGCATCTTGAATTTGCAATTCACTATGAACTTGTTGAGTGGTGACAAGTCCAGAATGACTCTGAGCTTTTCCGAGTCTTTCTTGGGAACACAAAACAGCCTCCCTTGGAATTTGATGGACTTCACCTTTCGGATCACATTTTTCTCCAACAGTTCTTGAACGTACTCCTCCAAAATGGGGGTGGAGTGTTGGAAAAACCGAAGGCATGGGGGTGGAGTGCTGTACCAGCTCCAACCCAGTCCATTCTTGAGTAGGCTTTGGGCCCAGGGATCGAAGGTCCAGCGATCCCAAAATTTCATTAGTCTCCCTCCTACCGGTATCGTTTCACTTGGACTGCCGTCCTGAGGTCTTGCCTCCTTGACCACGACCACCTCTGAATCCCCTTCCCCTTGAGGGGCGCCTAGACGAGCCTCTGGCTGCTCCTCTAGGCTTTGCACGAAAGGAAGAAGACTGTCCTTCGAACGTTGGGGTGAATGTGGTTGACTGACCTGGCACAGCCTGGGGTACCCACTGAAAAGTAGTCGGGGTTTGTGCCACCATCTGGGGCACTGGAGGCAAAGGCAATTGCAGTTGTTGTTGCTGTCTATAAGGCTTGGCTGGCCGAGACGGTAGCCTAGTCCTCATATTCTTCCTCTTAGGTTGAGGACCCTCATCCGGGGAAGATTTTCTTTTGATAGCCAGGCCCCACTTCTGGAGAAGGTTTCTATTCTCCACGGCGGCCTTATCAACAACCTCTTTGACCACATCGGTAGGGAAAAGGTCTTTTCCCCAAATGTTGGAGGATATTAACTTCCTTGGCTCGTGTCTCACCGAAGCCCCGGTGAACACGAACTCCCTGCAAGCTCTCCTTGCCTTGACGAAGCCATAAAGGTCCTTCGTCACTGTGGCTAGGTGAGACTTAGCCACAACCATGAACATTTCATGGACCTTAGGGTCACTTGCCATCGTCTCAAGAGTAGTCTGATGAGACATTGAGGCAGCCAGTCTTTCTTTTGTCTCGAACTCTCTTCGTAAAAGAAATTCGGACAACTTGGGGAGGTCCTCGCCGAATTGCCGTCCGGCAATATCAGCCTCCAACTTTCCCACTGAGAATGTCAGATGGACATCCTTCCAGTCCTTGTGGTCCATAGGCAGAGCCAGCGACAAGGGTTTACACTCCTCCAGGGAGGGGCAAGGCTTGCCGGCCTCGATTGCCTTTAGGACAGCCGCAAACCCTTTTTGTAAAAAGGGGAAGGCTCTATCAGAAGAGGACACAAAAGAAGGGAGCTTCTTGCTCAATGCTGCTACCTTCGAATTCGAGAAGCCCCTCTCTTTCATCGAGGATGAAAGTAGGGCTTGAGCCTTAGCATGGTCCATAATAATGACCTCTTTCGGCTCTGTCTCCTCCCTTGAAGCTGGTTCTTTTCTCAGCCGGACATAGCAGTCCGGATATGATGCCTTGCTGGGCCAGAATTCTACCTCCTCTAGGAGAACTGAACCCAGCTTATCCGAAATGACGATCTTACCAGTCGTCATTGGCATGTGCTCAGCATACCTCCATGGGTTAGCGTCTGAGCATATGGGAAGGTCTTTCACATTGAGCCTTTTCCGGGGCCCATGTGATTCTGCTAGGGACTGCATACGCAGTTCCATTGCAGCCGCCTTCTCCTGATTCTCCTTCTGCATTTGTTGGATCATTCCAACAATCGAAGAGAGGGCCTGTCCCAGTTCTACTGGGAGACCAGCGGATGTTGAGGGGATGGGCTCCGGCATCTGAACCGGAGTAGCCGACACCTCGTCGACCCCATCCTCTGCGACATCCGGGGTTTGAACTTGATCCTGACCTTCTGCCAGGAGGTCTTCTTCCAAACCTTCGTCCACATCAGACATCCTGTCACACAACTGGATGTCTTGCATCGCATCTGCGACTTCCTCGTCCACCTGGACTTGATCTTGAAGGATCTCCTCTTGAGGCTGGGGAATCACTGCTTCAGCTGATGCCTGGGGAAAAAGATACGCCCTCATCTTCTCACTAGGAAGATAAGGGCCAGAGGTGTTCTTCTTGAAGCCCCTTACCCAAGTACGGAGCTTTTCCCTAGCTATATCCCTTGATTCCGTCGTTTTAGGGGAATCAAAAGCCTCAGTAATCAGGTTAGTGCATACAGTACATACCTGAGGGTCCCAATACTGGAGATCATCCTTGGAGACAGCGCATGCTGCGTGTCTCCTACAACACTCATGTCCGCAGAGGTTCCTGCTACGGACATTGCAGAAAACATTTCCGCACTTCGGAGGGTCCTCCTGTAAAGAGAAAAAATTTCCATGAGTATCAAGTGAACTATGTATCACTGGATATGCATAGTATAGCATAACAATTCATAAAGGAAAGACACACACTTGTGTTTCCCTCACAACCCATTGTTGCAGCTTTCCAGATAATAAAATCAAAATTGGTTTATCTCTACTAGAGTAACCAATGCAAGGTTTCCAGAGGAAACAGGTGGAGCTCACACCTAGGCAATGATTTTAAAATCCTGGATAATAGACGGGGAAGACTCTGCTTCCTGTCTGAGGGCAACAGCAAAGGGCTGTGCAAGAAAACACAATAGTGTTAGAAGATACAGTGCTGTACCTAAACTTTTACTATAGTTTTCTTCTTACTGTATATGCTATACAGAAGAATACTAGTACAGTATAGGAGGATGTGTGCCGGCCTGCCTTTGCCGGCCGGCACACACCACAATTAGCTTTAAAGTATACTACTTAACAGCTATAGGGCGGCAGCCTTCTGGTTCAAATGCTTGTGCCGTCGGCAGTAACTGCCGGCCAGCAACAGCCAGTGTTGGCCGGCAATGACTGCCGGCCAGTAACTACACAAGGTAGTACCTAGCTGCCGGCCACACTCTTGGTGACCGGCAGACAAGGACTGACATAAGCCAGCCGGCAAAGGTACAAGACCAATGCCAGCCGGCAGCAAAAGAACCAGAAGACTACACCTGCCCGGCTGTCTGCCTCATAGGCCGGCAGCCGGGACAGGTACAGCACTAGAAGAAAATAGAATGGATGCCGGGATAAGAGTGTACACGACCCCCATAGCCCGGCAACCGAAAGAGTGCATATAAGGAAGGGGAGAAACTTAATTCAGGCTTCCTTGACCAATGCCGTCCGGCTCTGTCGGCAGGCATGGATGAGGGACCAAGAGAGGTCCGGGCAGCACTCGAAAACATAAGGCCCTTGCCGGCCAGCATCTCAGCCGGCCGGCAATGGCCTTAGTCAATTCCACATCCCAACCTATACTAGGTCCAGAAGTAGAATGACGTACAGTACAGTAATACCCCTGCCGGCCAGCTCTGCCGGCCGGCAGGGTACAGTACAGTAATGGCAAGGCCATTACGGAGATAGAGGGGGAAGGGACAAAAGGGTCCTGCCAACCTTGCTTTAGTGACAGATCACCCGCAGCCAAGAACTCTGTCTTAGCCTAAGGGAGATCTAAGGGAAAGGGCCAGCAATACTTGCCAGCTTCCAAAGCACCAAAGCAAGGAAGGCGTTGCTATTCCCAAGGGAAGATTTTATCCTCCCCAAGAACAGCAACAGGACTTTAGTCTGGTCGATCACAAAGGGAGGAATCATACTACAGAAACCTTCGATAGTGACCTAAGGGAGCTAAGCTCCCTTTAAAAGTGTTAGGTCAGCGAGGGGAACTCTGCCCCAAGCCAGACAACACGGACCAGACTAAAAAACTCTGTTGTTCTGTCCCTCTTTGAACCAGACTTTGCTGGAACAGGAAGGTACAGTAACACCCTAGTATAGTTTTATCGAAAATAAATTCGGAAAAAACCACTTAGGGATAAGCCCAAGGCTTAAACAGAGGGAAAGGGATTGCATACCTTCTCCGAAGAAAAGAAAGCAACCGGGGAGAATAATAAAGTATACTAAGGTTCCATAAGCAATTAACCTAGGCACCAAGAGAATCGATTACCTAATTCACCGAAACTCTCACGTATACAATCTTGGAAATATTCCACACAGTCTAAATTGTATAAAATATAGCCTAAAGCTTTAATAAACTTTTAATTACACTCGGAAAAACCAAAATCATGCATTAAGTACTAGGACCAAACGACTAGGCTACATGGCCTAGCGTAGGCCAGAATGGCGAATACTTCGCCAAATAATACTAAGCACGAAAGGAAATCCTATGTAACGCTAAATAGCTAAAATTTATTAAGCAAAACAACCAGGAATGTCACTCTGACTAACTAATTTATACCTAGCGAGTGACAGTGTCCAGGACACCTCTGGTAGGCTACGGCTCTTGTATCAAAGATTAATCCTATTAATCACTCAAAATTTTACCAAGAGCCTACATTTATACATAACAGACACTATACTCAACTTATCCGAGGCCAACGAAGACGGAGAAGCCATGAAAAGCTGAATCAAATCCAAGATTTGCGAGAAAAACAGGAAAAAACACCGAGTTGTTAAGCTACGCAAAAAGGAATGCAGATGGCGCCAGGATTGGCGCCAGGCACGCATACGAATCGGGGGATTGGGAGGCCTTGGGAGCGGCTCCCCCCCTTTTTCTTCCCGAATTCGTATCTCGTCAATCTCCCTCTTACGAGACGAATCTCTATTTAGGTAGTAGATTGCCATGTGACGTGTCTAGAATACCGTCCTCCTGATATGTCGCGATATCCCCTTTCACGAGGGATACTCGCTCCAAGGAGTTAGAATTCTGGTACCTTAAGGTAAATTCTCTGGGAATATCGCCGTAGTTGTAATATACCCTAGGAAGCTACCCTATAGGAACTTCCATCAGGACGACATGGCTTGAGCCCAAAAAAAATATATATATATATATAAATATACATATATATATAAATATATATATATATATATATAAATATATATATATATATAATATATATATATATATATATAATATATATATATATATATATATATATATATATATATATAATATTATATATATTATATATATATATTATATATATATATATATATATATATAT
>NC_090749.1:63999198-64001698 GCF_036898095.1 Palaemon carinicauda
TTGAGATATGATTATATTTAATTTAATTTTATAATTACCCACATCCATCACTACTACTACTATTACTTTTGCTACTTTAACTACTATTTATAGTAATGATAACAGAGCTTATGAAATTAAAAATAAATTTATTATTAGAGTATAGAATTGCTCATTATTCATCATTAACTTTTCAGGATAACACACTTCCATCCATTAATTCATCCCATTCATATATTCCGAGAGGAAAAGTGCAGACGAAAATATCCCTTAATTAGAATTAACAGAGCGGAGTTAATTATGTTTTTTTTTCCGCTATTCGTTTATAAACAAGATTTATGGACGTAACATTTTGGGGGAAAAAAAATAAATTTTGTCTCTTTTCCGACAGCCCAGAAAAAATGGTATATTGTATTCCCCCTTCAAGCTACAAGAAAAAAGGACGTAGTTTGGCTTGATTTTAACAATTATTTAATTATATGAGAGATGAGAGAGAGATGAGAGAGAGAGGAGAGAGAGAGAGAGAGAGAGGATGAGAGAGAGGAGAGAGAGAGGAGAGAGAGAGAGGAGAGAAATTACACAAATGTACGAGTATATATACAACAACAACAAATGCATGCGTGTAGTTTGGGTGATTTGAAATGTTAGAGAAAAGACATTAATTGTAAGCATGAATCTATGGATAGAATGTGTAATAGATATAATTTGTATTTCATTCTCTGCTTTTTTTGGGACAGTAAAGAATAATTGTTGTAGAGGGAAGGAAATAGTTTGCAAAATATATGTTATTTCGAACATATGAATCCGGCGAAGATGAACTGAAGAATATTAGTATTGATATGGAAGAACAGAATTGGCTGATCTGTATTTTTGAGTAGATATAATAAGATGATGGTGAAATGAGAAAAGAGGCGAGTTAAAGGTAAAAAAGAAAGAAATGGAAATAAAATTGATCAACAGAAAATTGTTTGAAGCTATTATTATGAAATTTAGAGTTTAGTGAAAGATTGAAAAAAAACCGAATCATACAATGGCTAGGTTGACTACTCACTTACTTCTTACTTCCACTTCCAGGTAGGCTTTCAGCCTATCTGTGGAATCAGTTGTCTTCTCCACTACATTTTTCCTAAGACGTTTCTAGTTTCGTCGCCCATTTTTACATCTGAGAACTGATCCTTGAGTTTCTCGAGCGTTAAAGATTCAGTTTAGCGGCTTGCTAGGCTTGTCCTAACCTATTACTGAATACACTGTCAGCACCTCAGTCGTTTGGTCCACGGCTCCTTTTTCAGAGCAGCTCTAGCAGAGTTTAATCCCCCACCCGGGGGACGCGTCTGGTAGGATTTTTCTCCCCCCCCCCCCCCAGATTAGGTTGAGTAATATGAGATTGGTGTTACTCTATGGACATGAGTCATGGTATGACAACAAAACAATCTCCAATAGATTTAGTAGATTTGAGAACAAAGGCCTCAGAAGGATATTAAGAGTTAAATGGCAGGACAGGATTGGAAATGAAACTATAAGAGCGATTACTCGAGGGCCATATGTGGACGAGATCAAGGTGAGGTACGGATGGATATGGTTTAAGCATGCTCTTCTCACTCCCCAAGAGAGATTAGTTCACCAAACTTTTAATTAAGCTCCACAAGGCACTAGGAGAGTGGGAAGACCCAGGCTTACACGGCTGAGGACTATGAAGCGCGAAGTAGGAGATGATGAATGAAGAAATGTTGAATTAAGAGCTCAAGGTAGAGAAGACTGGTGAAATATAACCGAGGCCCTTTCCATCAATAGGCGTAGGAGGAGATGATGATGATGATTGATATGAAATGTGGTAGAAGGATCATCATGGGGGAACGATGACTCAGATTATTTTGAAGTGATTAATCCATGTCTGAAGAATGGGCAGCAATAAATTATGTGGAAATTTGTATGATTTGGAGGTCCTAGAAGGTATTAGAGGAGAAAACCTCGTCTGAGGTTAATTGTTGACCATAATGATTTATTGGATAGAAGAGGTTACGATACCCAGATACCACATGAGGTTGTGTAAGAGGTTGAAGGACACAATGTAGATGTATGAAGGTTCATCTACAATTGAACAATTAAAGAATTAATGTGACTGTGACTTTTGCCGTTTCTCCATGAAGCTAAACTTTAGTTAAAAATAACGACTGTTGATGATGATGATGATATATATATATATATATATATATATATATATATATATATATATATATATATATATATATATATATATATATATATATATATATATATATATATATATATATACATATATATATATATATATATATATATATATATATACATATATATATATATATATATACATATATATATATATATATATATATATATATATATATATATATATATATATATATATATATATATATATATATATATATGTATATATATATATATATATATATATATATATATATATATATATATATATATATATATATATATATATATATATTTACATATGTATGTATAT
>NC_090749.1:64004198-64011698 GCF_036898095.1 Palaemon carinicauda
AAAGAGGGGAAATCATGATTTACACGGTCGAACGGTTCGTCAAACGTAGTTCAACAGACGAGTGTTTGAAGTGATGTTCGAACGTGTGAATGGGGTATTTGGTTGTCGAACATGTTTGTCGAATGGTTTAAAGAAAGTCTGTTCTCGTCTAACTTTTGTTGGGAGGGCTTCAGTATCCACAAACCTTAAGCATTTGTGACTGACTCCAACTCTTCGAACCGTTTTACAATTAGGTCTGACAACCGGGTTGGACCGTGTAAACCCCGCTTTAGAAATTATGTTTGTCTTAGGACAAAGATACAGAGAGTAAACTGAATTGTGTGAGCGTGAGACTTTGTGAATGATGGAGATAGTCAGGGAGAAGAGCAGGAGGAGAAAAAAATAGAGATTTATTCATTATACAGCTGTGCTTCGTAGAGCCACTATCTTTTGGATTCGCTATAGTTTCATTGCTGTGTGTTGCAGTCTGTTGCAGGCAGTTGATAAGACCATTTGCAGGAATTACGTCCCTTCCGCTCAGTTTATAGCGAGGAGAAAGACTTTCTCGGGAAATGGATAGGTTCAGAGAATGGATAGGCCTTTGTTTGGGAATCTGGGTACGATCCCAATGGGACGAGGGCTTAAAATAGATTGGATGTCTATGAACAAAAGGAACCGAACTCATCTTATTTTGAAAAGAGAAACAAGATTTTCTCATTCCAGTGAAGAGATCATTTAATTTGGAAAGGAAATGGGGCATTGTTACCCGCCTGCCTTCCCCAGAATCCCCTCCTAACACCCCCCCCCCCACCTGCAAAAAAATTTTGGCCAAAGACGACCGTTCAATATCAATCATAATCAAACAAAAACGTTCCTCTCTGATTTATGTCATGAATTTGTTTAAAAATTAATTACAGTAACTCGCAACTAGTGAAGCTATGATTTTATTTAGTCTATCCAGTTCTTCTGTGGTTGCCATCTGTTCGACTCGGAGCGCCACGGATACCAACATCTATCCATTTCATAGCGCTTTACGCGGGTATTATCCTCCCGCCTTTCGACATCCATTTGTTTACATCTGTTACACGAACGCCCCGCGGCGGGGAAAGCTTGAACCACCATCTGGTAATTTTTCTCATCACATCTGCTGTATTTACTGTCTCGTTTTTGCATTCAGTGCTCGTAGTTTACATCTCATTGGGCCAATTTCTTTCACAAACAAAGTGTTTTGAAACTTTAGTGAGGAAAGTTATGATGGAAGTTGTTGGGTAATATATTTTCCCCTTGATCGTTAAACGTAAAAGATATGGTTGATGAAGTGTGGATATTGTTTGTTGTTGTTTACAAAATAGAGATTATGATTAGGAATGATTTTTACTGTTGCTATCGGGGCTAATATTATTGCCTTTTTAGTTTTTATTACGACTCATATTAGTGAATTTGAATAGCCGATGTAACAGTACTTGAAGTATTATAAATATAGTGGTAGGTATAATAATAATAATAATAATAATAATAATAATAATAATTATTATTATTATTATTATTATTATTATCATTATCAATAGTATTATTATTATTATTATCATTATAAAAATAATAATAATAATAATAATAATAATAATAATAATAATAATAATAATAATAATAATAAGATTCACTCCATTTGTCGTTAGGAGATATTGATATTATTATAATAATTATTATTATTATTATTATTATTATTATTATTATTATTATTATTATTATTATTATTATTACCAGCTTTTATTTATTCAGTTATTTATTCGTTCGTTTGTTTGTTAGCAAGGTTACGTCAAAACCTCCAGCTGGATTCTCACCAAATTTTAGTAATGAGTAGATATTATGCTCCAGTAGAGCCCATTAAAATTTGGAAGTGATCCGGCCCAAGATTGCCAATCAATATCGACATTGCACTTTATACAATTTACTGTCAACTTGTGATAAAGGGAAAGCTTGGTCCATAGACGTGTGTGAAATGTTACAAACTTAGTCAGCGTGTGGAAAAGGGAGTGTGTGGTGCCTAGACTTTCACAAAATGTTGACAATCTGCGTTACTCTTTATAGCTTACTATTATTGTCACGCAACCGACACAAGACGTGTCTATACACCATTACCAGGGATTTATTTCATTGCATCCACCATGGTCGGTGTCATGGAGACAGGGAAGCTCTCTCGAGGCTAATAGATATTCTGTTTATTGATAGATTTTGTTTTGGCTAACATGGAAAATCATTTAAAGGTATCATGTCATGTTGTATGTGGTAAAATCTCTCTTTCTCTCTCTCTCTCTCTCTCTCTCTCTCTCTCTCTCTCTCTCTCTCTCTCTCTCTCTCTCTCTCTCTCTCTCTCTGTATATACATACATACATATATATATATATATATATATATATATATATATATATATATATATATATATATATATATATATATATATGTACATATCTATATATATGTATATAAATATATATATATATATATATATATATATATATATATATATATACATATATATATATATATATATATATATATATATATATATATATATATATATATATATATATATATATATATATATATATACATACATATATATAGATATGTACATATATATATATATATATATATATATATATATGTATATATATATATATATATATATATATATATACTGTAGATAGATAGATATTATATACGTATAACCATGATCAACAAAGCTGCACTATGCTGGTTTACTGTTAGCTATTAGACAAAAATATCCCACCATCACCAATCCTCACCTATCCAGCGTGGTGATGAAAAAGGGCCAAACCTAGAAATTAATTGACATGCCCGAGGCTTTTGTCCTGCAGTGTACTTGAAAAGGGTGTTTTTGTTGTTGTTGTTTGTTGATGTATATGATGCTGTTCTGTTTGCCTTGAGGTAGACCTGAGGTTTGTGAATACCTTGACTGAGATCTACCTAAAGTTTGTGTTTAGTATGAATTATTGGACTGGAGTTAAACCCTATTAAATCTCAACGCCTTATCTCTTCAGTTTTAGGGCATTTTTAATTGCAAACAGTTCGTTGAAAAATCTAGGTGTTACTCATGATTACAGAGTTATTTATTAGAAATATATCCGTTGGGTGTCGTCTTAAACTCAAAGAAAAAAAAAAGGTTATTGAGAAAATATTTAAAGATTTATGGATGTCATTCCCTTCCTGTGGATTCGTCTTTTTATTTAATTAATCTCATCTTGAGTTTTTGGAAAAAAGACTTTGAGGTCTTAAATTCCTTACATATTCCTCTAGCACCATCGTTCATTTTGCTTTTGCAAGTTGTATAAGATTTTGACAAGAATAAAAATCAATCAGAATTCTTCCATTCCTACTTTCAAGGTTCACATAACTACTGGAAGTACAAAATTCCAAACTAGATATTGGGCCTTAACTCCGACCTGAGGGATATAATTATGAAAGGAAAAAACTTAATTTCCACCGCAAGTGTTAGGGGAAAAAAGGAAAAAAAGAAAAAAAAAATCTCCTGCCTTTTTCCCAACGTCAACTGGCATTCCTCCAAGCAGAATCTAATTAGGCAATATTATCTTGCAACGTCTTTAAGAGGTGACCGATTACCCATTTATTTTCTCCATAAAATCAAAGGAGTAATCAGTCTTGTTCGCAAAGATTAATCTTTTGCCTGAGAAACACCTGATGCAAGAGCTGAGCTTTAGGTAAAGCCACTTAGTTTAAAAGACGGTAAAATCAAACGTATACTGCTGCTTCAAAGGAAATTTTGTCCTTTAATCATTAACAAGTGACCAGTTGGTGAGGTTTAGACAATTTTCTTGCTCTAACTGATGTGTTACGCGTTATTTTAGTCTTTTTCTTGCTTTCACTGATGTATTATGTATTATTATAGTTATTTTATTGCCCCTATGTAATGTGTTATGTATTGTTTTAGTAATTCTCTTCCAATAACTGATGTGTTACGTCACATTTTAGTAATTTTCTTGCCCTAACTGATGTGTTGTGTTGTTTTAGTAATTTTCTTGCCACAACTGATGGGTTATGTGTTCCTCTAGTCATTTTCTTACCCTGACTGGTGTGTTATATGTTCGTTTAGTCTTTTATTGCCCTAATTGATGTGTCATGTGTCATTTTAGTCATTTTTTTTGCTATAAGTGATGTGTTATGTGTTATTTTAGTTATTTTATTGCCACTAAATGATGTGTTATATGTTATTTTAGTCATTATCTTGCCCTAACTAATATGTTATGCGTTATTTAGATTATTTCATGGGCATACCTGATGAGTTATATGTTATTTTAATCATTTTCTGGACCTAACTGATGAGTTATGTGCTATTTTAATAATTGTTTTCCTTAACTGATATGTTATATGTTAACATTCTGACAAAACCGATGATAGATGAAAAGGGTCTTCATTTATGACTTTTATTATGGCCCCAGTGGATACGTACACTTCCAAATATCTAAGCCAGATTCGCTTACTGTCTTCATTAATTTATCTAGTAAATTCCTTATTCCTCTAGCTTTGTAAGTTATAAAATTTTTTTAATAATTCTGACAATTCTTACATGGACATTGTCCTTCACCATCTACCAAAGTGTTCTATAAATACCATAGAATATGGAATTTCGTCTATTATTTAATAAGTTTCAAAACTTCAAATAATTCTAGAATCAGCAGAACTTCGTAAATCTATTTTTTTTTCTTTTTAGTAGGTTGGCAGACGTCTCGTTTTAGAGTTTATCTCATGGCTATGTATTCCAAGTTATTATTTGTCGGGTTTCTTTCATTTATCTTGTTTTCTCCTCTTATATGGTTTGATCTTTATATGCATTGCAAGCCGTAGGTCTTAAATTAAAGGCCTTAGACATGTCAATTTATGTCTGGAGTTTGGCCACTTTATATATATATATATATATATATATATATATATATATATATATATATATATATATATATATATATATATATATATATATATATATATATATATATATATATATAAGGATGAAGAGGACAGCAAGAAAATCTCGGATAATCTTACATATTTATTCTACACACCAACGTTTTGAGAATCGATTCCCTACATCAGGGCTACATGAAACACGAAATTTTGCTTACATTAAAAATTAATTATAAATTTTTTGCTTAAAATTTCTAATGTAAACATAATATCATGTTATATATAGCCCAGATGATGGGAATGGATTCCCGAAACGTTGGTATGTAGAATAAATATGGACGATGATCCGAAGTCTTCTTGCTGTCCTCTTCATCCTTGAACTTAAGCTTGCCAGAAGCGAAAATCTTACTAGTTTTATATATATATATATATATATATATATATATATATATATATATATATATATATATATATATATATATATATATATATATATGTGTGTGTGTGTGTGTGTGCGTGTGTGTATGTATGTATGTATGCATGTATATATATATATATATATATATATATATATATATATATATATATATATATATATATATATATATATATATATATGTGTGTGTGTGTGTGTGTGTGTATCTTAGTTTATAGGCGTGCATACACACAATTCACGCTCACAGTGATATGAATGTAATCATATTATCATACATAAATATCCATATAGAACGGGTATACCCTGATGTTTGCATTAAAGTCATCTCTCTTGGATAAGATTTACGTGACGGTGATATAGCAATTAAAATAAGATAAATAGGATGGGAAAATGGATATACCTATAAAAGGTACTTAACTTATTCTAAATCCAGATGGAACTCTCTACTCTGTGTGTATAAGTATTTTATAGAAATACCCGAAGCCGGTTGAGGGGTTGAGTAATGCCTGCAGTGTATTATCCAATTGCGAAATGTTGAAATGTTAACAAATAAAGGGCTTACTTAAATCTAACAGTTGTCTAATAAAGCACTCCATGAAATCGCCTTATTGTTGGATAGACCGAGGCTGTAGATCGCTCTCTCAGACTGACTTTTAGAACACGATGTTGTTTTGTTTTCTCTGATGCAATATGAGTGAATTGTTGGTGTATGCGCGTTTGGTCGAAATGTTTCGGTAATTGATGGTGGATTTCCCAAATGAATTTTTCAGTTGTATGTCCAGTTTCACAGTTTATATAAGCCTAGATACCTTGGTTATTCTTACCGCTCAATTGGATGATAGTCTATCAATTTCACAAACCTTTGGGTATAATCTGTCTGTTCCTTGGTTGGTATTCTCCTATGACTTCCCTACCGTCAAATTAGTCTCCTTATTTCTATCAAATCTTGCTATAAAATGATGTTACCTAGTAAATTACTTCAAAAACATGCAGAAGTTGCAGTCAGTGAATTGGAACCTCGCTCAAACCTATTGGTGGCCTATTGGAAGCGTGTCTGCCTTTTGCTCGTTGGAATGGTGTTCGAGTTTCGCTCAAACTTGATAGTTTCTTGTAGTGTCTGCAACCTCACTATCCTTGTGAGCTAAGGATGAGCCCTTTGGTGAAGCCTATAGGTCTGTTTGCTGAATCATCAGTAGCCATTACCCTGCCCTCCCCGGTCCTAGCATTGGTGGAGAAGGGGCTTGGGCACTGATCATATGTATATATTGTTAGTCTCTAGGGGATAGACCAACTTGCTAGGGCAGTGTCACTGCCCCTTGTCTCTGCCATTCAGGAACAGCCTTTAAACAATTATAGTTAATAGTAGTGTCTGTAACCTTTCCGACCTTCGGAGCTACGTCTACATACTGAGTCAACAGCAGCCATTTCCTGAAGCTCCCTGGTCTTATCTTGGGTGAAAGTTGGATAGCAAAATGGAAGACAGGAAGAAGGAAAGTAGATAAAGCTCAGGAATAAAGAGCAGATGTAGCTATAGTTAAAGAGCACTTCAAAGATAATCAAGTAATTCCTATAGTGCACCATGCTAAGTACATTTACAGCACTACTGTCACTGGGGTTTTGACATCTTGGAACACCGTAGAGTGTACAACATACTGCTGAACTTGCAACATACTCCATAAAGAACAACATAGTGTTACAGTAAGTGTAAAACTGCAGAAATGCAACATACAGCATAGTGCACAACATCCTGCAGAAAATGCGACCTATTGAAGAAAAGGCAACATACTGCAGAAAAAGTAACATACTTCAAAAAGCAGAACATACCACAGAAAATGCAATATACTGCATAAAGCGCAGCATACCGAAAAAATTGCAGCATTTTGAAGAAAGTGCAGCAAACTGAAGAAAGTACAAAGTATTGCAGAAACTGCAACATACTGCAGGAAGTACAACTTATTGCAGAAATTGCAACATACCGCAAAAAATACAACTTATTGCAGAAATTGCAACATACTGCAGAAAATACAACTTATTGCAAAAATAGCAACATACTGTAGAAAGGGCAACAAACCCAAGAAAGTGCAACATATTGCAGATAGTGTAATATAGGAGAGGAATTGCAACTTATCGCAGGAAGTGGGACA
>NC_090749.1:64016698-64019198 GCF_036898095.1 Palaemon carinicauda
CATGTTCAAAATAAGAAAATATAATTAGGTGATTTCCTTGTCTTCTCCTTTCTTGCAACATCTTCTGTTCTTCTTGAAAGAAACATTTATGAAAGTGTAATTATTAGCAATATCATTAAGGTTAATATTCCCAGGAATTGGAATTATATTTGATACAGGTAATGTTCATTCGTTGCAATTTCGCCCCCATATCATTATCGGAGATATTCTGGTTATGATATTTTTCTCATTAGCCCAAGAACAAAGGTTCGATCCCTTGGAGACGCGATGTATTTATGGCTCGTTCATAGCCAAAAAACAAAGATTCAATCCCTTTAAATCCCGTTGATTTTCAGTGAAATATGGACATAGTAATTAGTCAGATTCGTTGGGACGTAGGGTAACTTTATTGACGAAGAATTTGCATGAGTTAGATACTCGTAATGATAATGTTTGTCTTATTAAAAATTCCTGAAACATTTCTAATTTCAAATACCTTAATGTGATGAAAGGGTTTGTGTACCACCGATAGCTACAAATCTGTACTAGTCAGGGCCACCCATACCTGGTCGGTTTACTGTGAGCTATCAAACTAAAGTTTCCCACCATCACCAATCCGCAGTGTCTAGCGTGGTGATGAAAACCACCAAACCCTAGACATGAATAGGAAAATCTGTGAGACCTTTGTCCTGCAGTGAACTAGAAACGGGTGCATTGGTTAGTTGGAAAGAATGTGCAAAGTATTCACAATCAAAACATGTACACAGACGACCCTCATTACGATTGGGTTACCGGACAACCAAAAACAGACATTGGCTGAAATATATATATCCGCCCATGGGCGTGATCTATTAAAAAAGGCGCCTTTCATCTGGGCGTTTTATTAGACAACTGATGGATTTAGTAGCAATTTGATCGCATGAGCCAAGTGGGAAGGGTATGTTTGATATCCTTTATTATCTTGGAATTGGATTATTCCCGGCGTTTATTATTCCAACTGTCAACTCGGTTCGAGTGTTGCTCTCATGTGAGGATGGAATTGTCTGAATATTGGTTGGGAAGGAGGACGTTCAATTATTAGGTCAAAAGGATGAATGTGTTTACTAGCATCTATTTGTCCACCTATCTATCTATATATACATACATACATACATACATATATATATATATATATATATATATATATATATATATATATATATATATATATATATATATATATATATATATATATATATATATATCATCACCATCAGCAGTTGCCAATCCAGTGCAGGACAAAGGTATCAAACCTGTCCTTCCTTCCTCGTATGTTTATGATCTTTCTATGCTTGTCTATACCTGCACATTTTCCTAGCTCGTCAATCAATCCATCGTTTTTTCATTCTGTTATTCATTTTGTCCGTATACATAGTATTCACCATTCTTATTATATGTCCTGCCTACGTCCATTTCTTTTTCTAACTTCTTTCTAGATATATATATATATATATATATATATATATATATATATATATATATATATATATATATATATATATATATACATATATATATATATATATATATATATATATATATATATTTATATATATATATATATATATATATATATATATATATATATATATATATATATATATATATATATATATATATATATATATATACGTGTGTGTGTCCGTGGGTGACGGTATTAGCTGAAATTTACTTCCATTGATTAGAAATTAAACAGTTTTAAGATACTGCTATAAGAAGGAATGGACAATAATTTATGGTTCTAATGCCAACTTAGATGATGAAGCTACTCTTTTTGCCTCGGTTCCATCTCCTTAATGTAGATCTATTTGCTGAATCCCTTAATAGGAAAAAAATGTATGGACAGTCTCTTTAATAAGTCTATTACTATGATGATAGTAAGCAATGCAGCATAATATTACTGCCAGAGAAACACCCAATGGTTTGGGATATATAATCTTTGTGCTTTAAAACAAAGAAGTACTTAGTTAAGGTTTGAGGGCCCCTTTTTTAAGAGGATATGTGTGCTAACTTTCAGGTTAACATTCTTTCTTGAGGATAATGTTAATCATATTTCAACTCCTATGAAAATAACATTATTTCCATTAAGTGTGGTGTGATATTTACCTCGGTGCCAAACCATGTACTGAATATGAAAAGAGAAAACAGGGGGAAAAATATTAGATTTCATATTTTTTTCATTGTGATTGGATAGGGTCCAGACATGAAAAATGTATGCTGGCTAATTTTTTTTCATAGAACTTATGCTGTTTGTTTAGAAACTGAGCTTTAGGGGAAAGGCTTTTGTGTGTGTGTGCACAAATAGGAGAGAAAAACTGTGATTGCACAAAGGGTAGGTGGAAGAGTAGGGACAGGGAAGAAGTGCCACTTGGGGGGACGTTAAGAATTTGGCACTAGCACCAATGTGTACGAGTAAGAATGTGACATGAGTGAAGTCTGATAGTTAGTTTCTATGGTCTGGGAATCTCTCATTTATAATAAG
>NC_090749.1:64026698-64031698 GCF_036898095.1 Palaemon carinicauda
ATCACAAGGAAAGGGCCCGCTAAGGGGGTGTTACCGGTGGCTTGCTAGTGTCGTTGCGCAGGAAGACGTGCGTTGCAGAGTGCAAGTCCGTTGGTATGTGATGCTTCGTTGGGGGCTTGTAAGTCTGGCGGCACGGAGTAAATTTTCCCACGACGTGACGTATGCGCTGGAGATCGTCGGAGGAGGTTGTAGAAGGAAAAAATTCGGCAGGGACGACCAACCGGTCTCCATACACCATTTCAGCTGCCGAGACGTCGAGGGCGTCTTTAGGAGTGGTCCTTAGTCCCAGGAGGACCCAGGAAAGCTGAGTAAACCAGTTGCAATCCTTGCAGCGGGACATCAAATCTGCTTTGAGGGAGCGAGGAAAACGTTCAACCAATCCATTGGCAGCGGGGTTGTAGGCCGTTGTCTGATGTAGGGTGATGCCCAGGAGATTCGCTAATGATGTCCACAATTGAGAGGTGAAAGGGGTTCCCCTGTCAGAAGTAATATGCTCAGGGATACCAAATCTTGGAATCCATCCAGAGAGTAAGGCAGATGTACATGAGGCGGACGTTGCAGTTTCCATGGGAATGGCTTCAGGCCAACGAGTGGAGCGGTCGATGACGGTAAACAGGTAACAATGTCCTTGTGATGTGGGTAGGGGGCCTACAACGTCGACATGAATGTGTGCGAAACGACGCTGAGGTTGAGGAAAGGTGCCCACTCCTGAATCCGTGTGTCGATGTACTTTGGAAGTTTGGCAAGAAGTACAGGAGCGGACCCAATCTTTAGCATCCTTAGAAATGTCGTGCCAAATGAACTTTGCCTTCAGCAGCTGTGCAGTAGAACAGCACGAGGGATGTGAAAGGCCGTGATTGAAATCAAACACCTGCCGTCGCATGGGAGCAGGAATCCAAGGTCGCGGTCTACCAGTACTGACGTCACAGAGGAGGGTGGTGTTGGAGTCTTCGAGGGCAAAGCCTTCCCAATGGAGGGACGTGCAGGATTTCCTTCATGCTTGATATTCTGGATCCTGTCGTTGGGCTTTAGCCAGGGCGTTGTAATCCAATCTCAGTTGAACGGCAGCCAACTTGTTTATTGACAGGGCATCGGCAACGGGATTTATTTTCCCAGGGACGTATTGAAGGGTGCAATTGTATTCAGCCACGGCAGAGAGATGTCGGCATTGACGGGCGGACCAGGCGTCAGACTGTCGAGTGAAGGCGTGCACCAGAGGCATATGGTCTGTGCGAATGACGAAGTGCGTACCTTCTAAGAAATGGCTAAAGTGACGGACAGCCAAGTGCCCCGCCAGCAATTCTCGATCGAAGGTAGAATAACCCGAATCTGCCTTGAACAGTTTTCTTCTGAAGAAGGCCAATGGGCGGGGCGAGCCGTTGACCACCTGCTCGAGTACTGCACCAATAGAGACGTCGCTGGCATCGGTGGAGAGAAGGAGAGGGGCGTGTGGGATAGGAAAAGGGAGAGCCGCAGCAGTTGATAGGGCCTTCTTTGCATTGCAGAAGGCTGCTTCTTGAAGGGGACCCCACTTCAGGTCCTTTGGCTTACCCTTGAGGGAGGCGTAGAGGGGAGCAAGAGTGGGGGCAATGGCTGGGAGAAAACGGTGATAATAGTTGATCATACCCAAGAATTCCTGCAGAGCTTTGACGGTCGAGGGCGCGGGGAAGTTCTGAACGACTGCTACCTTCTCAGGGAGGGGATGGACTCCTTCAGGAGTGATGCAGTGCCCTAAGAACGACACTTCGTTGGCGCCGAAGGTACACTTGTCGTACCGGACTACAAGGCCGTTTTGTTGCAGGCGGTCGAGCACGATGCGCAGGTGACGGAGGTGTTCCTCTTTTGAGGAGGAGAACACAAGTATGTCGTCCACATAACATACTCAGAAAGGGAGGTCCCCTAAGATGCCATGCATGAGATGTTGAAACGTGGCCCCAGCATTACGAAGGCAAAAACAGGAGTAATTGAAGGTGTATGTACCAAACGGAGTGGTGATGGCGGTCTTGGGGATGTCTTCTGGGTTCATAGGCACCTGATAATACCCCTTCAGGAGGACGAGCCGAGAGAGAAAACCTTCGCCTTGTGCAGGTAGGAGGTCACGTTGGCAATGTTTGGGAGGGGGTAGTGATCTGCTTCTGTTTGCATGTTCAGGCGCCTGTAATCCCCGCAAGGACAGAGGGAGCCGTCTTTCTTCAGAACGATATGTAAGGGTGACGACCATGGGCTGGAGGCCAAAACGTCTGTTTGGCAGTTGCCAGTCATTCCAGTGCCAGACGTCTGAATTTTGCAAAGACTGGGGGTCCCATCGTCTTGATATGGTGATAAATACCGTGCTCGGCAGGATCCGTGGGCGTTTTGCGAAGTTCTGGACGGAAAACTTCCGGGTACGACGTGAGGAGATGGGCGTAGGCATCCGTGGGTGTTCTGATGCGGAGAGCGAGGTTAGAGGGGGCCGGTTGAAGTGGTGTTGACAAGTACGAGTCTGCGTTGACCAATCATCGATGGGCGACATCGACCAGAAGGTGGAAATGAGAGAGGAAATACGCACCGAGGATTGGCAATGTGACGTCAGCAACGAGAAACTTCCAATTGAATTTACCGTTTCCGAACGATAATGTGAGGTTCTCGTAACCGTAGGTGGGTATCGCAGATCCATTGGCAGTTACCAAGCGGACGTCGGCAGATGTAGACAGACTACGTCGTGCCTTGAAGAGTTTCCTTGGCAAAAGAGAACGACAAGCACCCATGTCTACCAAAAATCGCACGCCCGTTCCTGCATCCTGTAAAAAGAAAAGATTAAAAACATGGGAGACCTCCGCCATGAGCGATGGCCTACTTACACGTTTTTTGGCCACTGACAATCCTTGGCACATTTCTTCGCGGTTGCCCCGAATCTGAAGTGGTAGTAGCAAAACTGCGGCGGATGGGAGGTAGTAAGTTGCTCTAGAAGTCATTCATTGGGGTGCGAGAGATTGGTGGGTGGTGGGCGGCTTTGTCGCTGCTTCGGCACGTCACGGGATAGGCGTGTATGTCCTACGGCATTCATGTCAGCTTCGGTTGACGTTGAATAGGCATCCTCCTCGTCAGGGGTGGAGGCGTTGATGGAGGTCTTGAAGTTGCTGTCCATAAGGGCGTCGGCTTTGGTCATCAAGTCCTTTATGGGTAAACTATCGACATCGGGTATGGCAGCGCGTATAGGTCCGGGTAAACGGCGTATACAAAGGGCACGAAGTAGGTTCACCTCATGAGGAGAGCCGTCTGCGGCAGGTTGAAGGCGAGTGATACTTGTCATTTCCCTGAGGGCAAGCGAAGCCCTTTGGTCCCCCAACGGTTGTCGAGAGACCTGAAAAACTTTGCTATACGGGTGGCTGGCGACGGCGAGTACTGCTGCAAAAGGTATGTTTTGAGGGCGTCATACGATATTGGTGTGTCTCCTTGTTCACAAAGCCAGTCGGATATTTCTGGGAAGGTGTCCTCGGGTATCGCCGCGAGAACATAATCTGCTTTGGTGGGTGAGCGAGTCACGCCCTTAATGCGAAATTGGACTTCTGCGCGCTGAAACCAAGCAAACGCCTCTCCGCTGGCAAACGATGAAAGTTTGAATGGGGTGGCCGCAGCCCCAACTGCCGTAGAGTCCGCCATAGTACCAACGATGTAGGGGCGAGGGGGTGGGGGTGGAAGGCTGTGGGAGCGAGTCGACTTCCGGGGTCACCAATGTGACGGGCCGAGAGAAAGGTTACGACTCAAAGGCAGGAAGCAATCAACTGAGTAACTTTATTATAGAACACTCTCCTTTATATACAAAACCTCAAGGCAACAGGCAGTTTCATGTTCACAAGACAGAAAATGTTACAGAGGAAAACCGGAGACATGATTATTCAGGTTCTTTTTAGTGCGAGGGAAGAGCGCAGATACAAGCATAATATATACAAAGTAATTTATGTACGATCGTGTGACACACGGTTGGTACAAATAGAATTCAGTGATATTTCTTTCCAACATACATCTTCAGGATTTTCATTTTTATCGGCAATAAATATGTCAAATGCTGCAATGAAATCAAGCTTGTTCTTTTTGTCTGATACAAAGAGAAAGAAAGAATCTGAATTTAAAACATGATTGTGAATGAATTTGTAACTTTTCCTCGCCATTCAGATCACCATGGAAAACTTAGTGAGATAACTTTTGTTATCATTTTTCAATATTCAAAACTTTCCTATGAATAATTGGGATTGTGTCGGCTGATGTGGTAACGCCCCTGACTGGTGAACGCTAGACTTGGGTTAGAGTCCCGTTCAAAATCGTTAGTTTCTTTGGTCGCTGCAACCTCACCATCCGTGTGAGCTAAGGATGGGGTGTTTGTGGGAGCCTATAGCTCTATCCGCTGAGTCATCAGGTGCCCATGCCTGGCCCTCCTTGGTCATATCTTGGGTGCATGGGAGGCTTGGGTGCTGATCATATGTATATATAGTCAGTCCCTTGCATCTTTCATTCATGAGCGGCCTTTAATTAATAGAATTCCTTTTTTAAATGTCTTTATCTTGCTAATTATTGCTTTTCCAGAATTTAAATAACCACCTAATTACTCTGCAAGAAGATGAGAACTGCAGGATTGCATTATTTTGGAGTAAATGGAGAGCGTGGTGTTGTAAACAATTACAGGAAAAAAATATTGGTAAACATCCTACAAATACCAAATTCAATATACAATTGGGTATGCAAATTCCCATGTCAGGATTGGGATAAATCATACCCCTAAATTATAGTAAAATCTCTTTTACCAAGAATAATTCCGGGGTACAGACGACAAAATTAAGCTATCTTCAATCACCTATAACTTAAATCATTGTATTGAAGTTTGTCACTCATGACTTGAAGAACCTGAAGCTGTTTGTTGAAAGGTCAGATGGTAGAATACACCGTGATCAGTAAAAAATTATTTACTTAAAGAATAATACCTCAGTTGTGTATGAGTCGCATCGATATGAACTGTCTTCTTA
>NC_090749.1:64036698-64044198 GCF_036898095.1 Palaemon carinicauda
GAGCCTTGACCTAATCGGAATCAGGGATAAAAAACGAGTTTCACATTCATGAACCTAGGGATACTTAAATATCATAAACAGGTGGTCAGTAGACTAACTATAGTCCCCTTTTAGCTCGGAAAAGTTTCATGATCGCTGATTGGTTAGAATTATCTTGTCCAACCAATCAGCGATCAGGAAACTTTTCAGAGCTAAAGGGGCACCGTTGCGAGTAGGTGCAAATATGCCTCGCTAAAAGAAATGGACTATAGGTATGCACCGACTCCCCACTTATATAATCCCCTTTGGTTTGAGTTTCTATACTGTCACGTAATCCATACCTAGTTCCAAAATGCTTCTCGTTAAGAATCTTTGTCATGAAATTTTATGATATTATATTATAGGAAGTGGCTAAATCTAATCCTATTCACTTGATAAAAACAGTTTCCAAAAGAACTCATTATTAACTAAGGTAAGATATCATTTCAGAAGTGAGACTCTTGAAATGAGTTCGCTTCCCTTATAAACATCATGTCCTTCTTAACACCTAGCATGTTCTTTTAGCATTAAATTTATGTGACGTCACACAAAAACATAATGCATTAATTTTCAAGGTGCCTATTAGCTTTTGTATCCGGTATATTAAATTCACCGAAATTCACAATCCTGTTACATAACATATAATAATAATAATAATAATAATAATAATAATAATAATAATAATAATAATAATAATAATAATAATAATAATAATGATAATAATAATAATAATGAATACTGTTTCCACTCATACGATCTTGATTTCTGGAAACATCCTTTATAATTCTCCCTTAGAAAGATTATCCCCTCTCTCTCTCTCTCTCTCTCTCTCTCTCTCTCTCTCTCTCTCTCTCTCTCTCTCTCTCTCTCTCTCTCTCTCTCTCTCTCTCGTAATTCAATTCAGAAATATTTTTTACTAAGGTTGATGTTTCAATTGATGACCAATAAAGCTACGGAAAGAGTAGTGGCAATAATATAATTTATTTGTTATGTTTCAGATGTAACGTAATTGGGAGCCAATTACTGTAATTTCCACCAATTATTGTAATTGGTCCTCTGGCTCTCCGAAGTGACACGAGGCTCAAGGACATGTCGTAAGTGGGCAAAATTGGTCGTAGTTTTATTGTTCTGCCTGTGGTCAATTTATGGTTTGATAAAAGAAATCTTTTGATTGGGCTCTCTCTCTCTCTCTCTCTCTCTCTCTCTCTCTCTCTCTCTCTCTCTCTCTCTCTCTCTCCCTCTCTCTCTCTCTCTCTCTCAATATCGATTGTCTTTACCTAATCAATGTCTGTGGTTGCTACGTCGTAGAAAATGCACTCAGGGTCCATTCATCCAGAGGTGACATTTTCCAGGAAGGGTTTGATAACTTCTTCCTATTCTTAGTAGCCTATTTTGGCCAAAGGAATATTCGCCATTAAGAGCACCGAGGCCAATGTTAGAGCAGGCACTTTACTTAGGAAAAAATTATCTCGTCACTTTCAACTTTGAAGTTAAATTTGGTACCCAGTTGGTAATTGACTGGTTAGTCACAACCTGAAAGAACAGAGGTGAACCGGAAGGTTAAACCATTTGGAGTCACCTTACTTTAGGGAAAATCATATTAAGGATATATATATATATATATATATATATATATATATATATATATATATATATATATATATATATATATATATATATATATATATACACAGTATATACTTACTCTATATATCTCTTTCTTAGTGGTCATAAATATATATATATATATATATATATATATATATATATATATATATATATATATATACGTATATATATATACATATATAAATATAAATATATATATATATATATATATATATATATATATATATATATATATATATATGTGTGTGTGTGTGTATATATATATATACATATACATATACATACACATATATATGTATGTATGTATGTATATATATATATATATATATATATATATATATATATATATATATATATATATATATATATATTCATATATACATATATATTTATGTATATATATATATATATATATATATATATATATATATATATATATATATATATATATATATATATATATATACAGTAAATAATTACTATATATATCCCTTTCTTAGTGGTCAAAGGGTTGTCTACCACTATGATCAGGAAAGCTGTACTGGTCAATGTCACCCTTACTAGGTTTGCTTACCGTGAGCGATCAGGAAAAAAGCTCACACCATCACCACTACACAGTAGCCAACATGGTAATGAAAATTGGCCAAACCCCGGACATGTCAGGGCCTTTGTCTTACAGTGAACTAGAAACGGCTGCATTTATTGTTGTTGATACTTGTATACGTATATAGTCAAATAATTTGCATATATCTTTTGATATCGAATTTACTTTCTCACGGTATCTAAAAAGAGAAAGAAAATTCCTTTTATGATAAGTAAATCTACCCGGCCATGGATTCGAACCCTAGCGCAGAGTAGCAATACGGTAAATGGTAAGACTTTGACCAGTCAACCTCAAAGAGAGCTACAGGTAGATTCTCTAGCTATATCTGCTGTATTTATGACATATATCCCATATATAATAAAGAGAAAGTGTCTGGCTTACTATATAAATGTATATATATTTCAATCCGGTCATGCACAACAGTGTTGCCTAACGTATAATTACTCAGTCTCTCCCCGTTCCTAGTGTAGGGAGAAGAGGGAATAATCATACGCTAGTAAGAAGAGGTAGAAAGGATTGAATCTGTTGGTGTGCATATTTAAATATTTTGCCCTCCTTTTTTATGGGTTGCGTACGCTAGTGTGTGTATATATATATATGTATGTATGTATGTATGTATATATATATATATATATATATATATATATATATATATATATATATATATATATATATATATATATATATATATATATATATATATATATGTTACAGTCAATCTCTAAATCCAGACAATTTGTAAAGTGACTAATTATTTCAGGTAATTTGTGAACTGCCTAGTTCACCCAGTCATTTTATAAATCAGCTGAAAATCACAGACAATTTACAAAGTGACTAAAATTTCGATAGATTTTCTTGGCATAATGACTGAAATGATCCTGCTATGGATCACAACTCTCCGACCCCGCCCGGCCGAGGAACGTGTGTGTGTGTGTTCTAAAATGCGACATTTTTATTATTTTATCATTTTTTATTCTTACAATTTAAACTAGAGTGGCACCGTAATGAACAGACAGAAAAACAAACCTGTTTCTTGAGTAAATCTTTATTTTCTAAAACCTCAGGAACGAGATTATTACAAAATTAAAACTTAATTCTAAAATGCGACATTTTTATCATTATATCATTTTTTTATCCTTACAATTTAAACTAGAGTGGCACCGACTATCGCACTTGTGACCTTCTTTGTAACATTTATAGCGATTTGTTTGACACTGTTTCTTGCCTGCAGTACAATTGCACTTAGCATAACCTTGACCACCAAACCTAGATGATTGCTGTACTGCTTGATGAAGTCCTATTTCCTTGTCTGCACTTATTTCATCAATACTATACAGTTGATGGCTGCAGATATCAAATTGGCTCCTACTATAGTGCCCCTTGAGTATCCCATCTCTCACACCTATTCGATACATGTCATTTTCGTTACGATCTAGGATAACACCGATAACATTTCGGGGATCACCTTTCCCTCGATCAACTAATGGGATGGGAATTGTCACGTTATCTCCTGGATCACCTGGGACGTGTTCTAAACGACTACGTTTGACCATGCGCTCAGCATGAGCTAACTGACCAGCTGATGCCCTGGACCGTTGAAGTGCTATGTCTTCTTGGAGCTGATGAAGTCTTCCTTGAGGATTCTGGCCACAGGGTGGACTGACTGGATAGGCAGACCCCTCTGCTGAGTCATCTGAATAAAGGAAAATGAAGAATAAATGCAGTTACTTTTCTTTCCTTAATAACAAAAGAACATTTAATCAATGGAGATAGACTTGCCATGTGGTTTGGAATTTAACCAAATTAGTTTAATATTTACATTTTATAACAAAAATTTTTTTTTTATAGAGCAGAGCTCTCTGATGAACCATCTGAATAAACAAAAACAAAGAATTAATGCAGTTACTTTTCTTTCCTTAATAACAAAATAAAAAGAAATAATTAATGGTGATAGACTTGCCATGTAGTTTGAAATTTAACCAAATTAAATTTAACCCAATTCTTTATCAGTTATATTTTATAACAGTATTTTTTTTCCATCTCTACCTTGCTGAGCGAAGTCCTCTGGCGAGTCATTTGGAGGAGCAGAGCTCTCTGATGAACCATCTGAATAAACGAAAACAAAGAATTAATGCAGTTACTTTTCTTTCCTTATTTATTTATTTATTTATTTATTTATTTATTTTTTGCATCTACCTGGCTGAGCGAAGTAGGGGAGACCGGGGCTAGTTGGCACACTTTTTACATTTTTATTCATAGCTATAAAACTATGGGGTATTTTTGCAATTTCATTATATGAATGAAAAATATAAACATCTGACTACATTTCATTGCATCACAGACGCTGGTTCATGACTAAATAAAAGCACAAATTTGTTTCAAAAAATATTACTCACATGTGCCAACATACCCCACATGCGGGGTAAGTTGGCACACACTGAGGGGCAAGTTGGCTCATGATTTTTTTGTCTCGTTTAAAGACTATTTAAACACTATTTAGTAGAGCACCCATTCTTATTATCATAGAAATCACAGCACTTAATATCACAAATGTTTAAACAAATGGATTTTCATCATTGAAAACTATCTCTGTCAAACAAGAAAATAAAACTAGTATTTGAATGCCCGAAAGGGAAACTTATTGTAAATCACAGTTTGTGTTATGAAAATAAGAAAGTAAACACTACCATTTGAATCATAATTCTCACTTTAACTAAAAAAAAAAAAAAGATCTAATGTATACCTTAAACCTTCAACGTAGTCTGTGAAAACATTCAAATCACAAAATAAATGTTACACTTTCAAAGCAAGGTAGGGGAAGCTAGTCTGATTTATCATTTGAATCACAGTGATTACAAGTAAAAAATCAAATTTTTATCAGTGCAATTTTCATGAGCCCACCTTTTGCAAACCAGGCATTGCACCCAGATTTCTCGCAGTTTCCTATTGGAAAATGGTTCTACACATACCAAACAGTAGCTTTCCTCCTCTTAAGATTCTGAGCTTTCTGGAATTTTTTGTTTTGTTTCTTTTTCCCTGAAAATATAATTCTTCCAGTTTTCACTATTACTTTTGACCTTTTCTCCTCTAATGCTCTTTTAACTGGAGTACCTGTATAGATTGCAGTGGTTCACTTCCTTTTGTTCAATGAGTTTCCCTTTCTTGAACCTGCCCTAGGTAGTGGTCTTACTGCTTCTGGTGTTAAGCTCAAGTTTATTTTTTTTCTGTGTAGAGATTCCTTAAGTAGATGGTGTTGGTTCATTTACGTGACTGATTGCCATATTTGGAGCCACAAGTTCATTCATCCCCTCTAATTGGGCATCCCTGAGTGTGGAAGGAGAACCAGCTTGGTTTGTAGTTTTGTCTGTAGCCTCTGGTGGATACAGATTCAGCGTACCAGAGCTTCCATTTTCTTGGGATGCTTGCATTTCAGACAAATCATTAGGCAAAGGCCTGTCTGTTTCATAAGCACCCATAAAATCCCTACAGTTTTGAACCCAGCTAAGATATTGGCAGGAGTTACAGCAAGTGGCAAGGCAGTGAAAATTATTCCTGGAATATCATATACAGTCATTGTAGAACCTAGAGGATTTGTCATTCAAGAGTCACAGGATCTATTTACATACTTCTTCAGTGGTCCGTAAACACATATCAAGCGGTTGCATCCTATGAGAGCAGTGTGGGGGGAATGAAAGAGCAACAATTCCATTTGCCTTACAATAATTCAGGCCCTCTATGGACAGGTGAGACTCATGATTGTCTAGTAATAAAAGCACTGGGCGCTCTTTTGAACGTCTAGTATGTTTCACAAAATGGTTAAGAAACCCAATAAAGTCAGACACTTTCATCCACCCTGATGGATTAGCTGCTCCTGAACTACCTAGAGGGCTATTTTATCAGGAGGGACTGCATTAGCAATTGCTGAAACAGCTATAGCGACTGTTACAAGAGTTCCTCTTTCTGCGAGGTCATTTTTCCAATTTGTTTAGAGCCTTTTCGAGCAACAACTTTAAAAGGCTTCTGAACTGTTGTTACCCAAGTCTCATCCATGTTCCACATGTCCCTTGGAGTAATCTCATAGCGATCTTGGACAGATTGAAGATTTTGAAAAAACATGTCTACATTCATCCTATCAAAACTTGTTGCTCTTGAAAGACTAGTTGCTTGTGGTGCTCTAATAGATAGGTCCTTTTTTCTTTAAAAAAAACCAGAAAACCAGTCAGCACCAGTCATATCATTTTCTGTCCATGAATTAGGAATAGAATTTTTGCTATATATAGCATACTGATATGCCAATTTTCTAACATCCCTCACAGATAAGGGATAATAAATATCGGCTGCACGTTTAAGATATGTTTCCTTTTCCCGTGCCTTAAAAAATACCTGTCTGTGCTGAGTGTAGCCCACATTAAGAGATGAATTTCCTTTACTCGAAAGTTGTTCATCAGTTATTTTATGGCAATATCGTGTAATCGTTTGAAATGGAATGCCAAAATCTTTGGCAACCCCTCTTATTGAATTGTTCAAACTTTACACCTTTGACAGCCCTTCGAATCACATCAGGTGGAGTTAAGGCTCATTCAGTTTTTCTTTGGTATGTTCTAACCCTGTTTGAAAAACAAATGGGAAAATTGCTGTAGTATTGCCTAAAAGTGTCCAAAAATTAATAAGAATAGGTCTAGCTAAATTATCTCTTGAAATATGGAAATAAATTGACAATAATACAAAGTTTTTAAAGTGTAAGGTTATTCATCAGATCCCGTTTTAATAACAGTTTCTTGGTTGGGGCATGTTGGCACAGCAAGACTGGGGCAAGTTGGCACTGTGCCAACTTGCCCCAGTCTTGCTGAGCCAACATGCCCCAACCAAGAAACTGTTATTAAAACGGGATCTGATGAATAACCTTACACTTTAAAAACTTTGTATTATTGTCAATTTATTTCCATATTTCAAGAGATAATTTAGCTAGTAAACATTCAGCATATCAAGTATTTTAGCACACATTTTAGCAAAAAATAGCAATTTCTCAGATTTTACTTAGCGTCATCAAAATCAAACTTTTGTCCACAAGTCAATTCTCGTACACTGTATTCTGATGGCGATTTCTTGGTAACTGAACAAACATGCAGTGACCAAGTGGTAGCGATATCAGAGCTATCTGACATCAAACATAGGAAATATTGCAGTTGTGCCAACTTACCCCTGTAGCCAACTAGCCCCGGTCTCCCCTACTCTGGCGAATCATTTGG
>NC_090749.1:64049198-64061698 GCF_036898095.1 Palaemon carinicauda
CTAGTGAGAAAAAGAAATATATAAACTACAGAAGGAGTAATGAATAATTTAAATCAAACACTTTAAGAACAGTAACAACACTAGAATATATAATTCATATATAAACTATAAAAAGAGCTTTACGTCAGCCTGTTCAACATAAAAACATTTCTGTAAGTTTGAACTTTGGAAGTTCCAACGATTAAACTACATAATTAAGTCAGTTTGCAACTGCATTGTATTTTTAGTTTATCAAGTACAGTATGTCACTGTTTTTATATCTCCGTCAAGAAGGTTATGTTTTCATTCCTGTTTGTTTGTTTATCAATGGATGTTATCCTCATCACCATGTAGATCCAAGATTTATATTATACAGTAAATTCAATCGTTGTCAGCATATGAAAATGGGTGAGCATGGTCCGTAGACTTGATTAAAATGTTGACAATCTTCATTGATGGAAGTCTGAAATCGCTTATTATTATTATTATTATTATTATTATTATTATTATTATTATTATTATTATTATTATTATTATTATTATTATTGATCAACATATGAAAGAAGGAGAGGTCTGTCCGTAGCCTTGATAAGATTTTCACAATCTTAATTGCAGGAGGTCTGATATATCTCATTCCCCATTCTACTTGTTATTACCTAAAATTGATAAATATCTTATAGTTTAAACTTTTATATTTTTTCTATCTATTTATATACACTCATTACTGAAAGGTCACCCCAGTTAGTCGTTAAATTATCTTGGGTCTCTGATAACAGCAGCAGTAAACTATATAGACGTTGTAATTATTCGATTATGTTCCGTTGCAACCACTGGTGAAGGTCATGGGGCAAGAAGTAACCTAGAACACAAAACAGAGATATTTTCTTATTTTATCTATTTTTTCTGTTTAAACATTTCACTACTTAAGAATAGATACCCAATATTCTTACGTACCGAAGAATTATCAACAATAATATTCATATGTTGAATTGTATGTACAACCAGAACAAATGCAGCCGTTTCTAACCCACTGCAGGACAATGGCCTCAGGCATTTTCTTATCCATGTCTGGGGTTTGCTCAGTTTTCATCAACACGTTGGCCAGTGTGGGTTGGTGGTGGTGGGAAATTATCGTCTGATCTCTCACAGTAAACTAGCTTAGTGTGGGTGGCCCTGACTAGGATAGCTTTGCGGATCATGGCGATACGCAAACTCTTTCATCAAGGTATCCCCTTTCACAAAAAGATATATATATATATATATATATATATATATATATATATATATATATATATATATATATATATATATATATATATATATATATATATATATATATATTTCTGTGTATATATGTGTGTGTATTGAGGATTTTCAGACTGCAAGTGCATATGTATGATTGTGTGTGTGTTTGTGTGTGTATGTATTGAAGATTCTCAGACCGCAATCTGTAGTTCTAAGCAATCTATCATCACACTGAAACCAAGGCAATGGGCACAGCACGAAATGCATGCCATTACCGGTTATTTGGATCCGGCCAGTGGATCCAACTTGTGTAATTGGCTAATTGTCCCGTTTAATTGGCAGTTGAGTGCCAAGCTAAATCTGAAATTGGCACTACAGCGTCGGTCAGTGACGATTAATTTCTACCGTAAGGAATCATAGGTCATTCTCATCCTGTGGTGAGTGCGCTCTCGGAGTCAACACTTCCGTCTTCAATAAGTTCGTATTGGTTCCTTTCGGGACATTTCAAGTCAAGGGTTAAAGTTGGTGGGATGAGCTTTGGATATTCATTTTTATGGGAACATTTGGTTTGTGATAAGTCTGTAATGCTTTTACGTGAGCTATTATTACCTCCGCCGATGAGGTTTTGCTTTCACCTCTGTCTTTCTATTTATTTGTTTGTCAAAAAACTAACTCAAAAATTTACGGATGCCCTTTGATGACAATTTCAGGATATGTTAGAATTAGACTGTTTTAGAAGTGATAAGATTTTATCTTTCATCCGGATCCAGGATTTTTCTTAATCAATAGATTCATCCATGGTCAACATATGAAAAAGAGAAAGCTTGGTCCGTACACTTGAATAAAATGTTAACAGTCCTAAAATCTCTGATTACACTCTACTTTTTTTTACTCTTGATAGACCTTCTTAAAGTCGGTTCATCAACGAGAGATTTCGTTATTTTTCTCATAATCAGCAATTGATTTACAGCAACTCTATAATGTTTGGGACCTAACATTTCCTTAATGATTTTCTTAGCCAACGTTTGGAATTTTGTATTTCTAAGGTGTCTCATTACCAACACTTGGACGTCCAATATTCTTTAACTCTTCTCACATCAATCTTTATAGCTCAATAATTCTGTAATACTTCTCAGCAGAAAGACTGGTCTTAAATATTTCCACAGCCATCTTTGCAGCATACATCTAGATTTCAGTAAGTATTAATAAAGAATAAAGATATTTCGGGACCATTGTAATATACTTTAGTTGAAAAAGCATTAGAAAACATTCGAGAAATGAAATTTAGCTAAGGAGGCTCATTTATAATCAGAAATGTTGCTAAAATTTTCAGGATAATGCTATCGAGTATAAGCTTTTTTACGAGATTCATTTATTTTCCAAACACATTTTAGACTGTACCAACAGTGTCACACAATTGTACATAATTCCTTTTGTATATATTATGCTTGTATCTTCGCTCTTCCCTCGCACTAAACGAACATGAAAATTCATGTTTGCTGTTTCCTTCTTAACATTGTCTGTCTTGTTAACTTGTTATGTCCTGTTGCCTTGAGGTTTTGTATATAAAGGAGAGTGTTCTTTAACAATATAACTCAGTTGATTGCATCCTGCCTTTGAGTTCACAACCCTCTCTCGGCCCGTCACATTGGTGACCCGGGAAGTCGACTTGCTCCCACTGCCTTCCACCCCCACCTCCCTAGCCCCTCCATCGTTGGTACTATGACGGAGACGGACTCTACTACAGCAGTTGGGACTGCGGCCGCCCCATTGAAACTTTCACCGTTTGCCAGCGGAGAAGCGTTTGCTTGGTTTCAACGCGCAGAAGTCCACTTTCGTATCAGGGGCGTGACTCGCTCAATCACCAAAGCAGATTATGTTCTCGCGGCGATACCCGAGGACACCTTCCCAGAAATATCCGACTGGCTTTGTGAACAAGGAGACAACCCAATAGCGTATGACGCCCTCAAAACATACCTTCTGCAGCAGTACTCGCTGTCGCCAGCCGCCCGTATAGCAAAGCTTTTTCAGCTCTCGCAACAACAGTTTGGGGGACCAAAGGGCTTCGCTTGCCCTCAAGGAAATGATCAGTATCGCTCGCCTTCAACCTACCGCAGACGGATCTCCTCGTGAGGTGAACCTACTTCGTGCCCTTTGGATACGCCGTTTACCCAAACCTGTACGCGCTGCCATACCCGATGTCGATAGTTTACGCATAAAGGACTTAATGACCAAAGCCGACGCCCTTATGGACAGCAACTGCAAGACCTCCATCAACGCCTCCACCCCTGACGACGAGGATGCCTATTCAACGTCAACCGCAGCTGACATGAATGCCGTAGGACATACACGTCTACCTCGTGACGTGCCGAAGCGGCGACAAAGCCGCCCACCACCCACCTATCGCTCGCGCCCCAACGAACGACTTCTACAGCCACTTACTACCTCCCATCCGCCACAGTTTTGGGGCAACCGCGAAGAAATGTGCCAAGGATTGTCAGTGGCCAAAAAACGTGTAAGTAGGCCATCGCTTGTGGCGGTGGCCTCCCATGTTTCTAATCTTTTCTTTTTTACAGGATGCAGGAACGGGCGTGCGATTTTTGGTAGACACGGGTGCTTGTCGTTCTCTTTTGCCAAGGAAACTCTTCAAGGCACGACGTAGTCTGTCTACATCTGCCGACGTCCGCTTGGTAGCTGCCAACGGATCTGCGATACCCACCTACGGTTACGAGAACCTTACATTATCGTTCGGAAACAGTAAATTCAATTGGAAGTTTCTCGTTGCTGACGTCACAAAGCCAATCCTCGGTATGGATTTCCTCTCTCATTTCCACCTTCTGGTCGATGTCGCCCACCGACAATTGGTCAACGCAGACTCGTACTTGTCGACACCTCCTCACTCCGCCCCCTCTAACCTCGCTCTCCACATCAGCGCACCCACGGATGCCTACGCCCACCTCCTCACGTCGTACTCGGAAGTTTTCCGTCCAGAACTTCGCCAAACGGTATTTATCACCATATCAAGACGACGGGACCCCCAGTCTTCGCAAAATTCAGACGTCTGGGACCGGAACGCTTGGCAGCCGCCAAACGGACGTTCGCCGAAATGGAGAAAATGGGCCTTTGCCAAAAGGTCTCCAGCCCATGGTCGTCCCCCTTACACATCGTTCTGAAGAAAGACGGCTCCCTCCGTCCGTGCGGGGATTACAGGCGCCTGAACATGCAAAGAGAACCGGATCACTACCCCCTCCCAAACATTGCCGATGTGACCTCCTACCTGCACAAAGCGAAGGTTTTCTCTACGCTCGACCTCCTGAAGGGGTATTATCAGGTGCCTATGAACCCAGAAGACATCCCCAAGACCGCCATCACCACTCCGTTTGGCACATACACCTTCAATTACTCCAGTTTTGGCCTTCGTAATGCTGGGGCAACGTTTCAACGTCTCATGGATGGCATCTTAGGGGACCTCCCTTTCTGTGTATGTTATGTGGACGAAATACTTGTGTTCTCCTCCTCAAAAGAGGAACACCTCCGTCACCTGCGCATCATGCTCGACCGCCTGCAACAAAACGGCCTTGTAGTCCGGTACGACAAGTGTACCTTTGGCGCTAACGAAGTGTCGTTCTTAGGGCACCGTATCACTCCTGAAGGAGTCCATCCCCTCCCTGAGAAGGTAGCAGCCGTTCAGAGCTTCCCCGCGCCCTCGACCGTCAAAGCTCTGCAGGAATTCTTGGGTATGATCAACTATTATCACTGTTTTCTGCCAGCCATTGCCGCCACTCTTGCTCCCCTCTACGCCTCCCTCAAGGGCAAGCCAAAGGACCTGAAGTGGGGTCCCCTTCAAGAAGCAGCCTTCTGCAATACAAAGAAGGCCCTATCAACTGCTGTGGCTCTCACTTTTCCTATCCCACACGCCCCTCTCCTTCTCTCCACCGATGCCAGCGACGTCGCTATTGGTGCAGTACTCGAGCAGGTGGTCAAAGGCTCGCCCCGCACATTGGCCTTCTTCAGCAGAAAACTGTCCAAGGCAGAATCGGGTTATTCTACCTTCGATCGAGAATTGCTGGTGGTGCACTTGGCTGTCCATCACTTTCGCCATTTCTTAGAAGGTACACCATTCGTCCTTCGCACAGACCACATGCCTCTGGTGCACGCATTCACTCGACAGTCTGACGCCTGGTCCGCCCGTCAACGCCGACATCTCTCCGCCGTGGCTGAATACAATTGCACCCTCCAATACGTCCGTGGGAAAGTGAATCCCGTTGCCGATGCCCTGTCAAGAAACACGTTGGTTGCGTTCAACTGGGATTGGATTACAACGCCCTGGCTGAAGCCCAACGACAGGATCCAGAGTATCAAGCTTGTAGGACATCCTGTACGTCCCTCCGTTGGGAGGATTTTCCCCTCGAAGACTCCAACACCACCCTCCTCTGTGACGTCAGTACTGGTAGACCGCGACCTTGGATTCCTGCTCTCATGCGCCGACAGGTGTTTGATTTCATTCAAGGCCTTTCACATCCCTTGTCCCGTTCTACTGCACAGCTGCTGAAGGCAAAGTTCATTTGGCACGGCATTTCTAAGGATGCTAAGGATTGGGTCCGCGCCTGTACTTCTTGCCAAACTTCCAAAGTACATCGACACACGGATTCAGGAGTGGGCACCTTTCCTCAACCTCAGCGTCGTTTCGTACACATTCACAAGGACATCGTTACCTGTTTACCGTCATCGACCGCTCCACTCGTTGGCCTGAAGCCATTCCCATGGAAACTGCAACGTCCGCCTCATGTACATCTGCCTTACTCTCTGGATGGATTTCAAGATTCGGTATCCCTGAGCATATTACTTCTGACAGGGGAACTACTTCCACCTCTCAATTGTGGACGTCATTAGCGAATCTCCTGGGCATCACCCTACATCAGACAACGGCCTACAACCCCGCTGCCAATGGAATGGTTGAACGTTTTCATCACACCCTCAAAGCAGCTTTGATGTCCCGCTGCATGGATTGCAACAGGTTTACTCAGCTTCCCTGGGTCCTCTTGGGACTAAGGACCATTCCTAAAGACGCCCTCGACGTCTCGGCAGCTGAAATGGTGTATGGCGACCCGTTGGTCGTCCCAGCCGAATTTTTTCCTTCTACAACCTCCTCTGACGATCTCCAGCGCATACGTCACGTCGTGGGAAAATTTACTCCGTGCCGCCAGACTTACAAGCCCCCAGCGAAGCATCACATACCAACGGACTTGCACTCTGCAACGCACGTCTTCCTGCGCAACGACACTAGCAAGCCACCACTAACGCCCCCTTACACAGGCCCTTTCCTTTTGATCCGACGCAGTCCGAAAGCATTCCTACTAAACATTCGGGGCAAAGAAGACTGGGTCTCCATTGATCGTCTAAAACCTGCTTATCTCCTGCCAGATGACCCGCCTACAGTTCGCCTCTCCAGATCAGGGCGCCCTATTTAACATATACAGTATGTCATTTTTAGGGGGGGAGCCATGTACCAACCGTGTGTCACACAATTGTACATTATTCCTTTTGCATATATTATGCTTGTATCTTTGCTCTTCCCTCGCACTAAACGAACATGAAGATTCATGTCTGCTGTTTCCTCTGTAACATTGTCTGTCTTGTTAACTTGTTATGTCCTGTTGCCTTGAGGTTTTGTATATAAAGGAGAGTGTTCTATAACAATATAACTCAGTTGATTACATCCTGCCTTTGAGTTCACAACTCTCTCTCGGCCCGTCACAAGACTAATCAAGTAATGTTCCGAGCAGCGAAACAGTACTAAGGATGAAATCTTTGGCGCTGAGTAACATTACTGAAATACTTAGAGGCTGATAATAAATCTGAGCCATTACTGTATAAGGTTGGGCACCAGCCACCTGTTGAGATACTACAGCTAGAGAGTTAAGGGGTCCTTTGACTAGCCAGACAGTACTACATTGGACCCTTCTCTCTGGTTACGGTTCACTTTCCCTTTACCTACACATATACGGAATAGTCTGGCCTATTCTTTACAGATTCTCATCTGTCATCATACACCTGACAACACTGAGATTACCAAACAATTCTTCCTCGCACAAGGGGTTAACCACTGCACTGTAATTGTTCAGTGGCTACTTTCGTCTTGGTAAGGGTTGAAGAGACTCTCTAGCTATGGTAAGCAGCTTTTCTAACGGAAGGACACTCTAATATCAAACAATTGTTGTCTAGTCTTGGGTAGTGCCATATTCTCTGTACCATGGTCTTCAACTGTCTTGGGTTAGAGTTGCCTTGCTTGAGGGTACACTCGGGCACACTATTCTATCCTATTTCTCTTCCTCTTGTTACGTTAAAGTTTTTATATTTTATTTAGGAAAGCTTTATTTTCATGTTACTATTCTTGAAATATTTAATTTTTCATCGTTTCCTTTCCTCAATGGGCTATTTTCCCTGTTGAAGCCCCAGGGCTTATAGCATCCTGCTTGTCCAACTAGGGTTGTAGCTTAGCAAGTAATAAGAGTAATAATGTCTTTGGATTCAAATGTTATAGACGAATTACGGGGATCCTGAGCTCCATATGGTGTCCTCAAAATCATTCCAAATGGTCAGGATATAAACATTGGCTCCAAGAAGCAGTTTTTCCCATCCACCCTCTTCCAAGGATCATTTACAAAGTCATTGGGAACCACACGTCAAGTCTTTGGTCAAAGCAACTCACCTGACATCAAATAGTCTTTGATTCAATCTAGTGGAAATTATCTCTTGCTCCGCAGAGCAGGAGTGCCAATTTCGAATTTAGGTTGGCACTCGGATGCCAATTAATCGAGGAAACTAGCCAGTTACATGAGACGGGTCCAGTGGACGATTCCTAATTACCCTTAATGCCAGGAGTCTCGTGCCCATATGGATGTGCCATTGACTGCTTTGCAAAGTCACTTGTTGGCAGTGGGATGATAGTGTGTTCCTAAATGAAGATTGCTGTGATGAATCTATGCAAAACACACTTATGCTCTCACACAAATTTTATGTATATATATACATACATATATATATATATATATATATACTGTCACGCTGAGCAGAATTGCCAAAAGTATGACTAATCGATATATTCCTGTCCCTTGGATAGGAGTGAATTGGAGTAGTCATACCCTGGTAGGAGGGGAGTGTATACTTGAATATATATCCGTCATTTCCGACGTATCACGTCCATTAGTAGAAATATGATAACAGTTTAATTAAAACCATTAATCTAAATACCCATTATGACCTCGAATTCCCAATCCCTCCAGCGACCTGAGGTCACATTTGACAAGGCTTTGATATTTCCCTTCCATCGTCCTTCTGCTCCCAGGGGAGAAAGTTTGGATATTGTAGGCAATATTCCTGGGCGTTTTCCTGGGATTTTCTTTGTGTTTTAGCTTTCTTGAATGGAAAAGTAATCCTCACCAGCACCACTGGACGTCGGGGGTCTGTAGTGAGTGGTTCCGGAGGTTTATTGAGTCGGAGAATATAAGGCAGAGAGAGAAAGGTTTCGTGCTGTAACTTTGGGATGGAGCAGCATTGAGAGATTTATTGGCAGATAGACGTAGAGAGAATGGGGAAAGGGATTCTAGGTGGTATATATATATATATATATATATATATGTATATATATATATATATATATATATATAATGTTTATATATTATATATAATTATATAATTTTCTGTATACGTATGATAAATGAAATAAACTACAGTTTATGGAAAACTAAAGTTACTTTGAGATTGTCCCTTGGAAAGCTCAAAATAAACTTATTTTTTTTCATAAATTGTAAGTATATTTTATTTCTACGTGAATATAATATATATATTCTCTCTCTCTCTCTCTCTCTCTCTCTCTCTCTCTCTCTCTCTCTCTCTATTAAATGTAATTTGCAAATATATTATTCCTTCTTCTTCTTCAGTTTCACAATGGTTATATTTTGTCTGGAGAAACAAATATTAGCAATGAGAGTCTTAAAATCATCATTATCAACGTCATGATTATTGTTTGAAATATTCATAATACCTTGCATATTCCCGGTGATCTCATATATATAAATATCAGAGGTGTGGAAGTTTTCCTGTATTTTTGAGCTCATAACTCAAGCGAGGACTAAAATCACCTGAAAAATAGACCCGTCATTCATTTAATGGTGTCATAGGGTTGCACTCAGGTTAATAAGTAGCGTGTGTTACTGCTGTCTCTACCGCCCGTTCGCGTTTATAATTAATCGCAGCTTGCGGTACGAGGCTCCGTTGCGGTAAATGCATCGTTTGTGGCCGTTAAATGAATGGCTTTCAGGGCGCCATTTTGTGTCCAGATGTCGATGCGTAGAGGGTACCTACATTTGTTTTATTATTTAACGCTATTTTTGTACAAAATGTATTTTGTTACTGATGGTTTTTTTTTCTGATGCCATTTTTTTTTCTAAAGGTTAGTATTGTTGATGTAAGTTGATGTAGTTGGCCTTTGACATACTTTTGTTTTTATGATGTAATTTATGTAGTTTTGCTTTGATATTTTATTTTCATGATTTAATTTCCGTAGTTCTGCTTTGACATTTTATTTTTATTATGTAATTTCTGTAGTTTTGGTTTGACATGATTTTATTTTCATGATGTAATTTCTCCTAGTTTCCCTTTGACATTATTTTATTTTAATTATGTCATTTGAGCAGTTTTGCTTTGACATTTTACTATTATTACTTAATTTCTATAGTTTTGGTTTGACATTTTATTTTTATTATGTAATTTTTGTAGTTATGTTTTGACATTTTATTCTTATGATATAATTTCTGTAGTTTTGGCTTTGACACCATTTTGTTTTGATTATGTAATTCTGTAGTTTTGCTTTGACATAATTTTATTCTTATGTAATTTCATTAGGTTTTGCTTTAACATCATTTTGTTTCCATTATGTTGTTTCTGTAGTTTGGCCTTCCCAGTATTTTATTCTTATGATGTAATTTCTGTAGTTTTACATTGACATTTTATTTTTATTAGATAATTTCAGTAGTTTTGCTTTGACATTATTTTATTTTTATGATGTAATTTATGTAGTTTTCATTTGACATTATTTTGATTTCATGATGGTGTAGCTTTAGCGTTTTGTCTTTGACATCACTTTGTTTTTATAATGAAGTAGCTCTTTTTATTTAACAACATCATCAATTGATTGTAAAGTATAAATAGCTTTAGTGGCTTTATTTACTCGCAATTGAGGGCCAAGGAAGTAATTTGCCTCACTGTATAGCAAAATTCCATTGTGTATCACAAAATTAGTTAGTCCACCTTTTCTTTTTATAATTCACTATTTCACATCTTGAAATTAATTAGCTTTTTTTATTCTTTATGCTTTTTTGTATTGGAAAATTAATCACAATTGCTTTACTGAGAGTTCTAAAAGCTTATGGGGCTATTTTAGATCCAAAAATACTCATAACTAACATCTATACAACTTCACATTCAGTTTTTTTTCTTTTTGACATTTTTAATGTAGAAAATTATTTAGCATTACTATTGTCTTAATGTAAATTGTTAGATTGTACTGTTGCTTTCAATAGAATTCAGTTATAACCATTTCATTTTTACTGATGGGGCAAAGGGTTATGTCCATTGATGTGTGTGTATATGTTTGTGTGTGTGCGTGTGTGAGTGTGTGTGTGTGTGTTATGTGTATGCATATATATATATATATATATATATGTGTGTGTGTGTGTGTGTGTGTGTGTGTGTGTATTATAGTCACAGAAGAAAAAATTGAAACACTTTATTGGACTTTTGATGGCTATAATATATATTTTATATTTATCACGTGTTAAATTTCGCCATTTCTACACACACACACACACACACACACACACATATATATATATATATATATGTATGTATATATATATATATATATATATACGTGGTTGTATATGTACAGTATGTGCGTATGTGTATGAGGATTTAATCAAACAAAAAGTGATCATAACATTTTATTCTTATGTGGCATCGTTGTAAATAGTTCCGTAACTTAAAAATTTGAGACAATAATGTATGTACAGCTTTGAAGTTGAAGCCTTCATGTTCACAGTAATACTCTCTCTCTCTCTCTCTCTCTGTCTCTCTCTCTCTCTCTCTCTCTCTCTCTCTCTCTCTCTCTCGTGTGCCCTTGGCATGGCTTAATGGATTAGCGGAAATTGGTGAAATTCCTCGCGTGGAATGTATAGTCATTGACATAGTTTACTGTCTACTATTGCCTTCTGACCCTAAATCCAGAAAAAAAATATAAAATACTCCACGAAATAAATCAAGTTCGGAACACTGAGGATATTTAAAGTAGTTATTTCCAAAAGAATGAAGAAATCTACTCACGGAAGAATTCAGTTTGTGTGTGAAACTGTCGAAGTGTCACGCTATCACAGTTAATTGTTATTCAAGTATTCCATCGATTTAACCTTGAAACTGTCGAAGATTCAGGTTTTTACACTGTCCATTCGCTTTGCATGAGTAGTAGATTAAACTTTCTCTCTCTCTCTCTCTCTCTCTCCTCTCTCTCTCTCTCTCTCTCTCTCTCTTTTACATAAGTCATCTATTTCTAGTGTCTGAAGGGCTTTCATCACGGCTGAAGTATTAACGAAATCAAAAGCTTTCTTATTCAGAATTATCTGTTATTTTTAGCTGTTTTATTGAGGTCTCTGTTTGCTTACTGCCTTTAATATTATTACAAGAAAAACAACAAATGCAGCCGTTTCTAGTCCACTGTAGGACAAAGGCCTCAGACATGTCCTTATTCAAGTCTGGTGTTGGACAGGTTTCAACACCATGCTGTCCAGTTTGGATTGGTGATGATGGAGGGCTTTTGTATGTTTATTCACAGCAAACCAACCTAGTATGGGCTTCCCTGATTAGTAAAGATTTTTTTGTCGTAAACAGGGTAGCATAGGTTTATCCATATAGTTTATATAGGACATCTATTTAATCATTGTTACTAATCTTAGAATAATTTTTGTTAATTATTCACTATTCCTCGTAGTTGATAATAATATTATTATTAATAATAATTCGAAACACAACCTTTTCCTCTGAAGAAAACTCCATCAACTATATATGATTAACCTAACATGACCTCTCACCTTAAATCTTACTCTAACAAAACCCTCCACCTTAAAAAGCTACTGTCCCTATCCCTATACGCTCCATGTAGGGCTCGCTAATCAAATACCCGCTCTCTACCTGTGTTCACCTTCAGCTGGCTTTGCAATCAA
>NC_090749.1:64064198-64079198 GCF_036898095.1 Palaemon carinicauda
ATCACCATCAGACACCATCCGTATCATATACCATCAAAATCAGACACAATTACTATCAGAAACCATCTCTATCAGATAGCATAACCATCAGACACCATCTCTATCAGAAACATCTCTATTAGACACCATCATCAGAAAACATCACTATCAGACACCATTACTATCAGACGCCATCTCTATCAGACACCGTTACTATCAGACACCATCTCTATCAGACACCATCATTATTATATAACATCACCATCAGACACCATTACTATCTGACACCATCACTATGAGGCACCACCACTATCAGGCACCGTCACCATCTCTATCAGGCACCATTATTATCAGACATCCCAATCAGACACCATCCCAATCGGACACCATCTCAATCAGATACAATCCCGATCGGACACCATTACTATCAGACACCATCACTATCAGGCACCCTCTCTATTAGACAACATCCCAATCAGACACCATCTCTATCAGACAACATTCCAATCAGACACCATCCCAGCCAGACACCATCTTTATCAGACACCTTCTCTATCAGGAAACATCACCATCAGTTGCCATATCTATCGGTCACCATATCTATCGCCCACCATTAGTATCACAGCATATCCCAATCAGGCAACATCCCCATCAGACAACATTGCTTTCAGACACTGTCACCGCCAGACACCATCCCTATTACACACCATTTCTCAAAATGCATCCGGGACTTACTGAAGTCCAACGAAAGAGCAGCGACCCACTTTGGCAGAAACAAGAGAAACATGCATTTTGTTAGTGGAAATGTCGTCTGTTATCTCTCTCTCTCTCTCTCTCTCTCTCTCTCTCTCTCTCTCTCTCTCTCTCTCTCTCTCTCTGTACCTTCGTAAAGCATTCTTCGCTTTAGTGATATTTTTTGTCTGAAGTACTATATTTAGAATTTATGTTTTCATTACCCCCAGCCATCTCTCTCTCTCTCTCTCTCTCTCTCTCTCTCTCTCTCTCTCTCCTAGTGTACCTACGTAAAGCATTTTTCGCTTTAGTTATATTTTTGTCTGAAGTACTATATTTAGGATTTATGCTTTCATTACCCCCAGCCATCTCTCTCTCTCTCTCTCTCTCTCTCTCTCTCTCTCTCTCTCTCTCTCTCTCTCTCTCTCTCCTAGTGTACCTACGTAAAGCATTTTTCGCTTTAGTGATATTTTTGTCTGAAGTACTATATTTAGGTTTTATGCTTTCATTTTCCCCCGCCATCTCTCTCTCTCTCTCTCTCTCTCTCTCTCTCTCTCTCTCTCTGTGCCTGCTATATGACAGAGTACGGAGGTCTATTGAGTTTTCTTGTTTTTTCCTCCCTCGCATAAACCGACATGTCCGTTGTACCAGAACTGACCGCTCCAATACAATTGTTTTATCAATGTTGATTTTGTCGTTGTTTTAGTTGTTCCACTGATGCTTTCGTTCGAATATTTACACATTGGTTTTTATCATGTTTGTCTTTGTTTTTTTGGGTTTGCTCATTGTGTTTGTAATGGTTTAATGGTGTTGTTAACCTGGTTATATATCTTTATGTAATGCATAAATTTGGCTACCAAGTACACGTATCTAGCCTAGGCCTGCAGAAGAGATTGATGCAAAGTTTTCTTCCCTCTATTTCCAGGCTTTGGAATAGTTTTTCGATAGTAGGATAGTGCGTTCAGTGCACCTCTTGCGAGAATCAGTAGGCATTACTAGCTGTCCTTGATTTATAGCCTACTATACCCCTCCCCCCCATTCCTGTTTCTTTTCCTCTTTTTTGTGTAAAGTATTCAAATTTTTAATACACTGTGATCCCCCACCCCCACCCCCCAGCCAGCTGAACCTAGGCGATAAAAGGCCTCACTGGCCCCAGCACCAAGGTTTATATCTTAAATTAAACAATCCACTCTTACTACTGATTTTCCTTAGCTTATAACCTTCCTTAATTGAAAAGGCAGGGAGTCTAATTGTAGCTTCCTCTCCCCTTTTCTTGTATTGTTTTGGTTTGAACTAGAAAAGGTCACTGGGTTGTCCATCTCTTTGGCCTTCTTGATTATGCCCAATTTGAATTATTATCTGTGGTTACTTTGCAATCCTTTCCAAAGTAATCAATTCCATTATATAAATAGAGAATCATGAAAAGATTCTTTTTACTAAGTTATTTATTATAAATTTCGTTTATTTCTTTTTAGAACGATTACATATTCTCTTTTTAGGATATTTACTCATTATTTGTAGAATAGTTACGATTTTAATCTTAAGATTCTCCTTGACATTTATTACGAATTTCGTAAACTTGTGGCATTCCTTGAATGTTAACTCTCGTGAGTAATGCGTTTAAAATGCCTCAAACAACTACAGTAATTTTTATGTTCCACATGAAAAATAACCCTTTTTAAAATTCCCAAAAACTTTAATAAGATATTTAAAGTACTTAATAAAGTTAATAATATATAAGCTTGATATTCGTAATAGAATTCTTTCAAAAGATAATGTTAAAAAAAAAAAGAAAAAAAAAAAAGGCATGTTGAAGAAATATCCCATGCGGTGAATTAAAATCCTAATAACATGTTCTTCTGATTCGTTTAAACATACGTAATATTTACTTATTACTTCATTTCAAATTCTCCAATGCATACCCTCTTTGAAAATGTAGAAACCCCCAAAAATGGGAAATTGAAAAAAGAAGCTAGATTCACTTGATTCTGACTCCAAAATGGTAAAAATGACTTCCCTTATAAAGCTTAGAAATTCACTTGATTCTGAATTCAAAATGGTCAAAATAATATCGCTTGTAAAAGCGAGAGATTCACTTGATTTTGACTGTAAAATGGTCATAATAACGCTCCTTAAAAAGCTACAGATTCCCTCTATTCTGGCTTTAGTCAAAATAACGTCCCTTAAAAAACTATCGATTTCACATGAATCTGACTTTAAAATAGTCAAAATAACGTCCCTTGAAAAGCCAGAGATTTTACGTAATTCTTACTTTAAAATATTCAATATAATTTTCCCTATAAAACTAGAGCTTAACTTGATTCTGATTTTAAAACTGGTCAAAATAACGTCCATTAAAAGATAGGTATTTACTTGATCCTGACTCTGAAACTGTCAAAAAAAGAAAAAAAAAAAAAGTCCTGAAAAAGCCAAAGATTCACTTGATTCTAACTTTAAAAGAGTCAAAATAATGTTCCTTAAAAGCTAGAGATTCACTTGATGCTGACACTAAAATGGTCAATATAGCGTCTCTTAAAAGAGCTAGAAATTCACTGGGTTCCAGCTCTTAAATGGACAAAATAACATCCCCTAAAAAAGCTGTAGATTCTGACTCTAAAATGGTCAAAATAATGTCCTTAAAGGACATTATTTTGACCATAGGAGTTGTAACCCCTTGAAAAGATTCCCTTACCCTGAATTTAAAACCTAAAGGCAAAGCTTTCGTATTCCTAATTTCACTACTTTCCTCCTTAAAGCTTTATAACGCCAAAAGGACCCACAAATAACTTTGTAGCCTCTTCACAATGGGTCCTTTGTGTTTATGTTTACCACTCAGCCGGAAACGGAGATATTCCGGAAAGAATAAAAAAAAGTATTATGGAAGATATTCCACCGAGGAAAGAATAGAAATAAAATTACTCTTTGCGGTGGTTTGACATGATGGTACTGTACGTTTTACAGTATGATATCCATCCAATTCGTCTGAAATATCGATATAATAGTTTACTTAACTATAAAAAACCTTTTTACCTGTACGTTTCGTCTTAAAATTTGTCTAAATATCTGTAATGTGTTCATAAATATATATGTACAGTTCCACACAGGCATTCCTGGGTGTACTCTCTCACACCCTGCTGAAACTAGAGTTCCTGCGTGAAACCCTATCTATCACTGATGCCCTATCTCCCTACACTGGTTACTCGATGCACAGTAACGGTGTGACAGGGTGTACTACCTTAAAGCGTGGTGTGCCAAGAATTCTTGTGTCCAACTGTACAAACAAATGAATCCTGACTGGACATAGTTGTTAAGGCAAGTTTATTCAACTGATTAAAATGTCATGAAGGAAAATAGGTTATATATTTGACTTAAACTAGCCTCCTGGCTCGTACAGTGGTAATGTGTCCCCCTAAGCATTTGCATGGCAGCAGATCGATCCCGGACCAGGACTCTGAGTCTAACACTGTTTACTGGGGAGGCCACTGCTGTGGTTGGGCACCACAGTGGCGGTTGGGTGGGCTTGCCCGGCTGACGTTCCGGTGAGTATCAATTCTGATGAAACTGGAACTGAACCCAGACACATTTAACCTTTAACCTTAAACATTCATACTTCAACTGCTGAATCGTAATTCGTCCCATTTTATATTAGAGTTTTACATTTCTCGTTAGATGTATCTATGCAGTTGGATCATTCACAGGGCATCGAACCCACCAACAAATGCTGCATTATTAGTGTTGTGGTAGCCTATTGGAAACGTCCCTGCCTGGTGATCAGCTTGACTGGGCTTCGAGACCCACTCAGTCTCGACAGTTTCTACCAGTGTTTGCAACTCACTATGCTTGTGGGCTACGAATGGATAGTGTGAGGGTGCCTATACTGTAGGTCTATCTGCCAAGTCATCAGCACCCATTGCCTGGCCCTCCCTGGTCTAGCTTGAGTATAGAGGGCACTGGAGCTCTAATCATATATGTGTATGGCCAGTTTCAAGGGCATTGTCAATTTTCCTTGCCTCTGCCATTCACTAGCGACCTTAGCAAAATATTCACTAATTATTTTCCTGCTTTTTCACTTTCAAATATGGTAATATACAAATTCTTGCCTGACCATAAAAAAAAGAAAAAAAAAGAAAAAAAAAAAATATTTCCTCTTAGATCTACGATCCCCTGGCAGACAGAATTCCATAATAAGAAGCATCTGACTTATTGGGAAAAAAATTATCACCAAACAGCCAAGTGTTACAGACTTGCCAATAAGCTATAATGACGGTGATGATTTGATTTTGATTTTAATTGCAAAACCTGAATTCGACATGAAATTTGATCAAACTCAGGATAAGTGTTAAGTATTAATTCTTTCATTATTTTTCAGTAATAAGATTAAGCCCCCCAAAAATATGATGACGACACAGTGGGAAAGAATTATAACTTACTCCAATTTTGCCTTCATATTTTTTCTTAATGAAATTTTAGCATTGAGAATTAGAAAAAGGAAACTTTTATTTTACATAATTGTGCTTTTTTTATGAAAAACTTCCAAATTGTTAACTTTTTTCCGTAACTCTTTACTTCTCGTGATTTCATTTTATAAAAAAAATTAATATCACATAATACCCCAACTCTTACTTTGGAGTTTTAAAGAGAATACTGTATCTTTATCATTTACAAAATAACTCTGTGGAAATAAAATCTCTGGCGATTCAGTTTTCAAAGGGTAAAATTCATGATGTCTGTCTCGGTCTTGACTTTCAATCATATTAGTGAAGGAAAAGAAAGACTTTATACTTTTCTGAATTTCCTGACTTGACTGTTATCTATAGAATAGAGAAAATGAATTTCCTCAAGAGATTTCTACACACTACCTCTGATAAGGAGGTCATATATATATATATATATATATATATATATATATATATATATATATATATATATATATATATATATATATATATATATATATATATATATAATTATTTATTTGATTACTTATATATTTCTTTGTTTGTTCGTAGGACCACATCAAAATATGTTTCCGGATTAATGCACAATTGTAATATCTGGAAGAAGTCAAGATTCACGATTTTTGTTTTCATTATTATTATTATTATTATTATTATTATTATTATTATTATTATTATTATTATTATTATTATTATTATTATACAGTAGATTGGTTCATGGTCAACATATGAAAAAGGGAAAACTTTTTTCCATAGACTTGAATCTAAAATTGCTCTTTGTATTTATTTTTCATGTCTAAAACAGTACAAGAAAAAGTATATAGCAGTTTATTTGGCTCAATTTTTTTATATTAAGATTAAGCTTGATTTTCCTTACAACTTAACATCAATAGTTATGAAATTAAATGGGAAATAAATGAAATTAAATGAAAATTTACTTATTTTCGTTGGTCCGTGAAAGTCAAAGGTAAGCGGCCCAAGTTAATGGTCTGGCCCAAGCTGTGATGGACCTTAATGAGAATTGAACGTCAACAGAGCGAGTTTAGCTGTTATGCAGTATGGTTTCTGGTGTTGGTTTGCGGACACTGATCTATGTAAAGGTGTGTTTACACAATCGACGAACCAAAAGACAAGTGATTGAAGAGATGTTTGAACGTGTGAACGGGGTATTTGTTTGTCGAACACGTGTATCGAACGGTTTGAAAACAGTCCGTTCTCGCCTGACTTTTGTTGGAGGGTCTTCATTGTCCACAAATCTTATGCATTTGTGGCTGACTCTACCTCTTCGAACCGTTTGACCAGCAGGTTCGACAACCGGGTTCAACGAACCGTTCAACTGTTACTCTATCCGACTGGATGATGCTTCAGTTCACTGACCGGAAGTCAATCGAACATACAGCATTTGAAAAAAAAAAAAAAAAAAGAAATGACAAACAGAAGAATAAAAGAGAATTTAAGTAAACATGTATGTAACTATGCACGTGATTATGTAGTTGTGGGGAAACATACTGTACATTGTAATGAGGTCTCATAGGAATATGAAATCAAATATAGCCGTTTCTATTCCACTGCAGAACAATGGCTTCAGACATGTCAACTCATGTCTGGAGTTTGGCCAGCTTACATCACCCCGCTAGCCAGTGCGGATTGGTGATGGTAGGATATTTTTGTCCGATCGCGCACAGCAAACCAACCTAGTATGAGCCCTGACTATTACTGCTTTGCTGGTCATGGTGACACGTAAACCCTCCTTACCCAGTTAAGTTATCCCCATTCAGAAATGTTCATGAATATAGAACTTCCTTAGATAGCATTATAAGGAAATAAATCTCTCAGAAAGGAGTCTTGTTCATCATGCGCGCAGCAAAGGAAATGCCGAGATATATGTGATAAGGGAATGAAAGATACCAAACAAGATCTCTCAACATATTGGGCTCTAAAGTTAAGAATAACAAGCAAACTAGAGTTCCCTTACCGTCATTTTTAGTATACGAGAACGCAATTACTAATGTGGTGAATGGGCAGAGGCTCCCTTCACCCCAGGGGAGGGTGGGAGGGCTGGGGCTTTGAGTAGGCTACCATTAAGCTCATCTCGGGTAACCTACTCTGAGCGCACATTTCCCCGAGGTCGGGATGGCAAATATATACGTCCATTTATTCCGAGAGAAAATCTCTCAGATCACTTTGGCTGTACATAAGTACCTACTTAGCGAATTGGAATATCTTCTAGAGTAAGAGAAAAGATTGCGTAGTTCTTAAGAAGTAAATGTTACTGCTTTAAAGCGTCTCTGATAGGAAGAAATGTCTCGGCTAAAAATGCTTTTGGTGGTGGATGACGTCTAACAGGGCTGATAATCCACCCATTAAAAGATCAATTCTCCAACAAATTTTTTGCATTCCTATCTCTCGCAAAATAGACACCAATACAATACCTCCTTTATTGGCTATTTTTTGCTTAGAAAAGCATATCGTGAATTAAATTACACCTCCGTGCGTAAAGTAGAAATAAAATAAACTGATAGGACATCTTCAATTGAAGATGTTTAAAAGCCGCCAACGAATGACAGAAGCAAGGAACTGCTAATGCCCTAACAAGCAGGACAATGCCCTAGATATCATTGCATAAAAGATTTCTGATTGGTTTTAGAAGCTAAAATTATATCAACTGTGGGAGTACGAGTTTGGTCGATTAATTTGCATTATATAGCGCTGAATGGCCTTTGATGCCCCAATGCTTGGCTTAAGGACTAAATTTTATATTCAATTCAATGCCATAGAGACTGATCAGCACCCAAGGCCCCTCTCTACCCAAGCTAGGACCAGGGAGGGCTAGGTAATGGGTGCTGAGGACTTAGCAGGAAGACCTATTGCTCCCCAAACCCGTCCCCACCCCAATTAGCTCACAAGGATGTTAAGGTTGCACACACTACAAGAAACTATCGAGCTTGAGAGGCGCTTGAACCCCAGAACGGAAGATACCCAGGCAGGGACGTTTTTGATAGGCCACCACAAACCCCTGTTTAAATGATATTCTTATTTTTAAACAAAAAAAAAATCCTTTTGAAGTGGCTGTAGTGGCCTATGTGGTAACGTCCCTGACTGACAATGGCCAAACTGCGGTTCGAGTCCCACTCAAAATGGTTAGATCCTTTGGTCGTTGCAACCTCACTATCCTTCTGAACTAGGGATTGGGGTTTTGGGGGAGCTTATAGGTCTATCTAATGAGTCATCAGCAGCCATTGCCTGGCCTTCCTTGATCTTAGCTTGGATGGAAAAGGGGCTTGGTCTCTGATGATATGTATATTTGGTCATTCTCTAGGGCATTATCCTGCTTGCTAGGACAATGCCACTGTCCCTTGCCTCCTGAGTAGATTGATATTGTTGATAAAAAATGAAGTATGTAAAGTGTAAATTATACCTTAGTGCCTATGTAAGAAGAAATAGTATATTATTTAGATCCTTTTTTTCCTGTTTATGAAATTTAAATATCATGAAAAGGTTATTTTTGTGTAAGATGAAAACCTTTACCATGGTAAGGCTATACTATTTCGAGCCATCCATACTAGGTTGGTTTACTGTGAGCGCTCATACGTAAATCTCTCATCATCACCAATATACAGTCGCCAGTTGGGTGATGGAGGATAGTTCGAGCAATCTATACTAGATTGGTTTGCTGTGAGCGATCATGCGTAAATCTCTCACGATCACCAATATGCAGTCGCCAGTGGGTTGATGAATAAAAGTCCAAGCAATCCATACTAGGTTGGTATGCTGTATTTCAGAGGCCTTTGTCCTGCATCGGACTAGAAACGGTTGCGTTTGTTGTTGTTGTTGTTGTTGTCTTCGATAATTCGAAGTGTAAAGTTTGCGATTTATTAAATCACGGCAGTTATTAATGAGGTTATTAGTCGTAATTTGTATCAGCCAGATTGTGCTATTAATAAGAGAGGCTACCCATCTATAATAATCTACAATGTTTCGTCGTTCGTGTACTTAGTGTTGATTACCTTTTCACTTGAACAAAGGTGTATATGGAGAAATATTTTTCTCTCTTACTGACAAAAGAGAGAAAATGAGAAATTAAAGTCGTATCTTTTATATTTTTACATTATTGCTATCAAGATCAACTAAAAGAGCTATGGAAAGAATATTGATGGGAATAACATTAGATACAGAAAAAGAGCAACATAGATAAGAGAGCAAACTAAAGTAGAGGATATTCTAAGAACATGTAAGATAAGAATTGGACTTGGTCAGGACATATAGTCAGAATGACAGATAACAGATGGACAAACAGAATAGCAGAATGGGTTCCTAGAGTTTGCAAAAGAAGTAGGGGAAAGGAAATGAAAATGAGTATTGACGTGATAAGAACATTTGGTGGTATACACTGGCATAAAAAGACCATAAACAGACGGGATAGAAACGACATGTTTGAGGCCTTCCTCATGCAGTGGACTAACAACGGCTGATGATAATGATGAAGGTAATGCTATCAGGGTATAAACTGGAACGCAAATTCTTTTGCAATAAGATTTTATGTTTATTTTTATCGTTTTTTTCCGTTCAATGTGTTTGAATGTAAACTGATATTAGCTACCCAATCAAGACAGTTTATAGTTTATAGCTCTACCTTTTACCATTTATATTATCACTTTATTGAATAGTTTTTACTGTTAAAACTCTCAAATTAATTTTAAAAATCCAAATATTTTAAAGAAATACTTAGTAATATATTGCATGAAGCTATCAAATTGTTTTATCAAATTCATAGCTTTTAAATCATCCAAAATCGCGTTGAAGTTAAAGAGTATTTTTTATTGGATCACCGCCCACGCTGAGCAGCTAACGGGCCATCATGAGTCAGGAATGTTAAACATCCAGTGAAAAAAACATACAGCAAATTCTCTATCAAACCTTTTATTGTCATTCATCAATCTCCATACAAGCTTGCCTTTTTATTTTCAAACAGCTGCCTACTAATACCCAGTCATTATCGTCTGTCTCACTTATCAAAAGATTAACTCTGTCTCCAAGGAAAATTTATACACTGCCATGATTCAACTTGTTACAGTTTCCCCCCACTGGAAACGAGGCCTCGTCCTGTTTAGAAAACGAGATTCGAATGACAGAGAAGGGAAAAGAGATTTGAATGCCATTAAGATTAAAGCAGAGTATCATGAGAGTGCGTTAGGAGGGCCGAATGTTTTAGAATTTTTGTTGCATTTCTTTCTCTTCTTGTTCCTTGACTTCTGCTCTTTGTCTCTGTCTAATGGAAGCAACTTCCATGGTACAAAGGCTATGGTACTACCCAAGACTAGAGAACAAGGGTTTGATTTTGGAGTGTCCCTCTCCTAGAAGAGCTGCTTACCATAGCTAAAGAGTCTTCTTCTATTTGTTGGGTGTTTTGATTCTTTCAAGTGCAGGAATCCACTAATCCTAACTTGACCCTTTCTCTAGATGAGATCCTCCTTCAGTCAAATGTAGAGTTGGACCTAAGAATTAATGGTACACCTTGCTTTGAGGTATTGCACATTGTACCACCCTTACTGCTCGGTGGGTTACTGTTTAGCCCTGCCTATCATGTTTACTATCTCTCCTTACTTTATTTGATTTGTGGGCAATTTATTATCCATAGCCTTTGCAAAGCTCTAGAAAGTTAGACATTGTTGTAGTACCTCCAAGCCACCTCTCCCCATCTTCACCCTCTGGAAATGGATTTCCCTCTGGTCACTTGTATCTCTCCTTTTTTCTAGCAAGCTTTAGAACTATCTTTCTGCTTTTGTTTTCCTGTTTATGACTCTTCTCTTTGTGAGAGGCTGAAAAGCTCCCACTTCTTTGCTTACCTCCTCTCTCCTTCCTTCCCTTGCTATCTCCACATGTTTTTCAGGTCTGGGCTAGAAAGGGGCTTGAGGCTGTCATATCAATTTTAATATATATATATATATATATATATATATATATATATATATATATATATATATATATATATATATATATATATATATATATATATATATGAGAAAAACAGTGAAGAAAGAGTACCACAGTTTGGTGGTAGAACAATTCTGGGATTTCGAGTATGCATACTCTCCTATATAATGAAGAGAAAGTGTCTGGCTACATATTTCTTTCCTGTCACGCTGAGCGGCAGGGTGAAAGGAGTAGTCATATCCTGGTGAGAGTGGGTACCCACAGAGGTACACTCGAAAACTGTAATCTTCCATAAATTGCCAAACCAGCAGGTTGTAGTTAGGAAAGGGGGAGGGGGTGGGAAGGGTTGAATCTGTGTGTATAGCTTTCTAAATATTCAGCAGTCATTTTTGACGGATTACGTACACTAGTATGGAATGGTAGGGCTATACACTCTTCATTAGTTTTCCATTCATCCTTCAGCACTCAGTTAAATTGTTGCTTTTATTTCACAGTCAGTTCCAAGGAAATAAACGCTCGGCAACTCTCCAAAATGGCCCCCAAAAGTTACCAGAAGTTTCTTTTAAATCACTTTGAACTTTTTCTTTCACGCACTCCTTTTGTCCCCAGTACAAATGGGGGATTTCGTTTCGTTTGGCAAATTCGAGGAATCCCAAAGTTGTAATGTAATTAACTTCTTCGAAACATTGTCTAGCAATGAGCAACATTGCTTTTTAGCAAACGTTAGAAAATTGTCGTTAGCCTCGGCGACTATTTTCTATGTACCCCAATCAGTGACTTTCTGCACTTGCCAGTTAGCCTTTTTTTGTCTAGCATTTTTGCATAGGATCATTCGTTGTTTCACGTAAAGGTAAATTGAAACTTTTTCCTCGTTGGGAAAATCAGAGCAAGATAAATTGGAAAATACTTTGTTTACACATTCAATTATTGAATCTCGTAAGTTGCCAGATAGCATTGAATTGCACTTTGATTTTGGGTTTGAAAGAGACTCATACTTTTTTTATTTAAATTGGATAGTGTTTTTGGTGTGAAGATAAATTGAAAATTGCTATTTCATGCTAGGCCAAACGCGAGTGCTGTCACTCGTTGTCGAGAAGCAATTTTCTGTAGTTGAATTTTTCCGGATTAAAAGTATATTTTATGAAGAGAAATCTGAGATATCTGTAATAGAAACTCTATTAATTCTCTTCTTATTTTTGTCTATTGCGTATGCCTTTTTATTTCTAATTTGTTATTTGCTTTGATAAGAGTACGTACTTGGTTTTATTATTATTATTATCATTATTATTATTATCATTATTACTCGCTAAGCTACAACCCTAGTTAGAAATGCAAGATGCTACAAGTCAAGGGGCACCAACAGCGAAAATAGCCCAGTGAGGAAAGGGAACTAGGAATTAAGAAGAGTAATTAACAATTCAAATAAAATACCCCAAGAACAGCAACAACACCAAAATGGATATTTCATATATGTATACTATTAACACTTACACCAAATAGGAGGAAGAGAAATTAGATAGAATAGTGTGCCCAAATGTACCCTCAAGCAAGAGAACTGTCACCCAAGCCAGTGAAGACCATGATATACAGGCTATGGCACTACCTAAGATGAGAGAACAATGATTTGATTTTGGAGTGTCCTTTTCCTAGAGGAGCTGCTTACCTTAGCTAACGAATCTCTTGTAACCTTACCAAGAGGAAAGCGACCACTGAACAATTACAGTGCAGTAATTAACCCCTTGGGTGAAGAAGAATTGTTTGGTAAACTCAGTGTTGTGAGGTGTATGAGGTCAGGAGAATATGTAAAGAATTGGCCAGACTATTCATTGTGTATATGTAGGCAAAGAAAAAATGACCAGTAACCAGAGAGAAGGATCCAGTGTAGTAATATCTAGCCCGTCAAAGGACCCAATAACTCTCTAGAAGTAGTAACTCAACGGGTGACTGGTGCCCTGGACAATCAATCACAGCATTAACAGATAATCGTTCCTTACCCTAATATTCGCTGAATATTCATATTTTTTTTTTTTTTTTTTTTGTTGGTTGAAAGACTACCCAAAATCCTTGCTAGTTTATAGGAAGCTAATTTTTACAACCATATCACTTTTGCCTTCCGCATATAAAGATTAATTGGCAACTATTTTCTTTGCGGGACCAATCAGAGTGAGTCTTTTCAGCTGCCAGAAAGATCTATTTTCCGATATTACTTTTGCCTCTGAGCATATTTTTTTTCAATTTTTAGGGGGGGGGGGGGAGAATAATCTTCATATATTACTTTTACCCCTGAGCTGTCTTCTTTTATTTTATTTTTTCTTTTATCGTCACGACTTCGTGTGTATAGGCTAATTCAAAATTTTTTACTCATATTCAATTAGAGGGACTTTGCAGATGCCAGAAACCTCTTTCCTTAGAATTTGATCATTTGTGATTATAAATCTGAACATTCATTTCCATTCATTGTATTTACTGTTTCGATTTATTATTTGACGTTTATTTTTCTTCAATTTATTTTATGCCTCAGAATATGTCATTCTTTTGGATAAATCGAAAAATTTATCTCAAAGATAAAGTTTACAGGTAATGAAGGGCAAAATTTTGGAAATAATGATTAACATGTTTGTTTCAATCATTTCACGTTATTATTGTCATAATTATCATTATTTTTATTATTAGTGTATGAAACCTGTATAAAGTGATGGGTAAATATTTAGATAGATATGCACGCGCACACACAGGTTCAACTCTTCCACTACCTCCCCCTTTCCCAACTACAACCCCTCTTGATGCTGTTGAGCGTGATCGGAATTATATATATATATATTTATATATATATATATATATATATATATATATATATATATATATATATATATATATATATATATATATATATATAAATTTCTACCTCATACTTGGGATCGAACGCTAGCCCCTTCTAATGAAAGGCCAGGTCGAAACCAACCATGCCACGAGAGACCATAAAGAAAATGGAACCTGACGCTACCTAGCTGTCCGAGGATTTACCTGGCGAGACATCAGTCTCTTACCAGCGAGTTTTACCCAATTTCCCGGCCCACCACGTGACACAATTGGTAGTAATTCATTCAAATTACCCCTAATGAGTCAATATGGATAAATATCAACACAACATCGTGTTCAAATAGAAATAAATTTCTACCTCATACTTGGGATCGAACGCTAGCCCCTTCTAATGAAAGGCCAGGTCGAAACCAACCATGCCACGAGAGACCATAAAGAAATTGGAACCTGACGCTACCTAGTTGTCCGAGGATTTACCTGGCGAGACATCAGTCTCTTACCAGCGAGGAAATTGGGTAAAACTCGCAGGTTTCGACCTGGCCTTTCATTAGAAGGGGCTAGCGTTCGATCCCAAGTCTGAGGTAAAAATTTATTTCTATTTGAACACGATGTTTTGTTGATATTTATCCATTTATATATATATATATATATATATATATATATATATATATATATATATATATATATATATATATATATATATATATACATATATATATATTTATATAATATATATATATATATATATATATATATATATACATATATATATATATATATATATATATATATATATATATATATATATATATATATATATATATATATATATATATATATATATATATATATATATATATATATATATATATATATATATATATATATATATACATACAACGAAAAAACAATACAGATCTCAGACATATCCTTATTCATTTCTGGGGTCTGGCCAGTTTTCATATCACTGGCTACTGGGGATTAGTGATGATGGGAGAACTTATTCCTATCACTCAGAGCAAACCAACATAGTATTGGGACCATTACTAGTACAGCTTTGCTGATAATGGCTGTGCAA
>NC_090749.1:64084198-64086698 GCF_036898095.1 Palaemon carinicauda
CTTATCATATGTATGTATGTTACGTCTCTAAGGAATTCTCCTACTTACTAGGGCAGTGTCACTGTCCCTTGCTTCTGCCATTCATGAGCGGCCTTTAAACTTTTAGATGTCTGAAGTATAATAAAACCTGAATTTTGAGTTGAACTGACAAGACTTTTTGATGCCAGGTTTTCTGAAATCTAACAGATCAGACATTGTGATATAAACAATTTAAAGTTTAATGAAGCCTTCTTGAATTATGTAAGTTTGAAATCTAATTCTTAACGTAAAAGTTTATTTATGTATATTAGGCGAATATCCTCAACACGCTGGAAGAATTTGAATAATTTATTCTTGATGAATACAGAAGTGAACTTAGGATTAGTTAGTCAATATTGCTGCACTCTATTACATATGAATTTATACCTAATGCAGATAACATGGATTTTATTTTCTGTGAAACATGGAAATTATCATCGTTTATAAAATCTTCAAAACTTGTACTTTATATAAAAATGGGTAAATTATTCTTTTGAAATTAAATGGATCAGAGTGAAAAGTCGTTTATTGTTGGTATTTGAATTTTGATACATGCAATTATTTTTCATTGTTGAATATACTAGCTTTTGCCAGGCTGTGAAGATGGCAAAGTCATGTAAAACTTTATGAAATGTCAATTTATTGAGGATATCATACAGCAGATATTGTAGTTTTTTGCATTATGTATCTAGTGTGGGCAAGTTATATTTTAGGGTCACCCGTACTAGGTTGGTTTTCTGTGAGCTATCTAAAAACGATCCAAACCCCAGACATGAATAAGGACATGTGTAAAGCTTTTATCCTGCAGTCGACTAGAAACGGCGTTAAGATAAATTATTTTTTTATAGGGAACAGATTTTTTCTCAAGTCACTGTAAATAAGTTTAAGTCATCTAGAGCAAATAACTTGATTTCTTATATTCATGTTGTACGATTACAGATAAATTATACAGATCAAGAAAATATACCATCTTTTTTTTTTTTTTTTTTAATTACTGGACCGATTTACTTGAAATTTTCGGGAGATATGTACTATCAAACACAATAGAATTCAATAAATGTTCACCTCATAAGGCCAAGGTCACCAAAAAGGTCAAAATTGATGTTCAATTATTATCCGATTTACTTGAACCCAAGACCAAAGTCTTAGTTTTTTCCCTGTGACGAAAATACAAATTATGAAATATAACTTAGTAAAAAGTTATAACCTTGAAGATTCATATTTTCACATTTCAAGGATGTTAAATTTTCTAGGTTACCAAATTTCAGAAGGCCTTAACTCAAACGAGTACAGATATAATTTACAATGGGTTAATATTATTGACAGATAAAAAAAAAAAAAAAAAAAAAAAAAAAAAAAAAAAAAAAAAAAAAAAAAAAAAAATCATAGGCTTTAAAATGAGACTATAACCTTTAACCTTCTGGGACCTTGAAGGGTCAAATTCAACATCACCTGATATTCACAAAAACACTCGTTTATAGGTAATATGGTATAGGGTGACCAGGCCACTAGCCACCCGTTGAGATACTACCACTAGAGAGTTATGGGGTTCTTTGATTGGCCAGACAGTACTACATTGGATCCATCTCTCTGGTTACGGTTCATTTTCCCATTTGCCTACACACACACACCGAATAGTCTGGCCTATTCTTTACATATTCTCCTCTGTCCTCATACACCGGATAACACTGAGATTACCAAATAATTCTTCTTACTTCATTGTAATCTTTCAGTGCTACCTTTCTCTTTATAAGGGTAGAAGAGACTCTAGCTATATTCAGCAGCTCTTCTAGGAGAAGGACATTTCAAAATCAAACCACTGTTCTCTAATCTTGGGTAGTGCCATAGCCTCTGTACCATGTGCTTCCACCGTCTTTTGGGTTATGGTTCTCTTGCTTGTGGGTACACTTGGGCACACTATTCTATCTTATTTATCTTACTCTTGGTTTGTTAAAGATTTTGTAGTTTATATAGGAGATATTTATTTTAATCTTGTTGCTCTTCTTAAAATATTTTATTTTTCTCTGTTTCCTTTCCTCACTGAGCTATTTACCCTGTTGGAGCACCTGGGCTTATAGCGTCCCGCTTTCCCAACTAGGGTTGTAGCTTAGCAAGCAATAACAATAATAATAATAATAATAATAATAATAATAATAATAATAATAATAATAATAACGGATACTGCAATTCTACAAAATATTTAGAGCAATGGTAGTGTTGTGAAGGTTTAAAGACCGCTTATGAATGGCAGAGGCAAGGGACAGTGACGTTGTCCTATCAAGCATGACAATGCCCTAGAGACTGACCATATAATACACATTCATATAATCAGCGCCCAAGCCCCCTCTCCACCCAAGCTAGTACCAAAGAGAACCAGGAAAAGGTTGCTGATGACTCAGCAAATAGACCTATAGACTCTTCAAAACCCTCATCCTTAGTTTGCAAGGATGGTGAGGTTGCAGTGACCAAAGGAACTAAGAAT
>NC_090749.1:64091698-64094198 GCF_036898095.1 Palaemon carinicauda
TTATACAAGTATCTAAACATATTATTATATACTATCGTTTTTGCACTGTTAGTGTTGACTTATATCTTATCTGTCAATATGTACCAATTTGTTTATATTCGCGAATGAAGGTATAATTTACCTAAAATCGTGGTGATCTAAATATGTATTGTTCAAAATATGGAAGTTACCCTTAAATCTGAAACTTTCCATTATCACACACTGAAAATAAAATGAAATATTTCTATTAATTATTTGGAAATATTAATTTCAAATGTATCTCAAGTTAAAAATTTTAGCAAATAGCTAAAGGAAAGAAAGTCAAGTAAAATGATAAACGTAAGTAAACGTAAAACACATTGAATAAAATACATTAGAAAATACACCAAAATTTATTGAAAAGTATGTTTAATCAACCTGCAGAAAATGGTCTTTGTACGGTATGTATCTATCTGCCACGCATTTATGTGTAGGCCTTGTTAAAGCAAGAGGCACTGCATTTGCATCTGCTCTTGCATAATATATATATATATATATATATATATATATATATATATATATATATATATGTGTGTGTGTGTGTGTGTGGTGTGTGTATGTGTTTGTGTGTACGTGTATAATCCTAAGTCGAAGAACTGGGACTATAGTCATATTTTCCCGATATATAATGTGTTCATCAATCTTCCTACAAAGTGAGGATATATCAGTTATTTAAATGTGGTGCAGCGTGGCGAATATATATATATATATATATATATATATATATATATATATATATATATATATAATATATATATATAAATATATATATATATATATATATATATATATATATATATATATATATATATATATATATATATATTGCATATACATATATATGCATATATATCAATAAATATATATATATATATATATATATATATATATATATATATATATGCATATATATATATATTATATATATATATATATATATATATATATATATATATATATATATATATATATATACATATATATATATATATATATATATATATATATATATATATATGCATATATATATATATATATATATATATATATATATATATTAATATATATATATATATATATATATATATATATATATATTGAGAGAGATAGAGAGAGAGAGAGAGGAGAGAGAGAGAGAGAGAGAGAGAGAGAGAGAGAGAGAGAGAGGAGGAGGAGGTTATCCTTCACAAAGCCAGGCTTCAACAACCCATCATTTACACATCAAAATATTCTCCCCGATATTCCCACTTTCGGTTGAACGGCCCAACACCCAATTCTCCTCTCTCTCTCTCTCTCTCTCTCTCTCTCTCTCTCTCTCTCCTCTCTCTCTCTCTCTCTCTCTCTCTCTCTCTCTCCAGTGTTATCTTTTTCTGATGCTACCACAACTATAATTGCGTAATCTATGGATATTTGATTTACTATAACTACTCTTCAGTTGATCTGAGAGAGAGAGAGAGAGAGAGAGAGAGAAGAGAGAGATGAGAGAGAGAAGAGAGAGAGAGAGAGAGAGAGAGAGAGAAGAGATATTTTATTTCGTTCCAAATTCAACAAAATTATAACATTTTATTGTTCAATTCATAACGATTATTTTATACGATTTTATTATTTCAATATTGAGTGGAGACACATGCAAACATACCATATATACTGTGCATGTATTGTAACAACACCAACAACAACAAATGCAGCCGGTTGTAGTTCACTGTAGGACAAAGGCCTCAGACATGCTAATTCATGTCTGGAATTTGGCCAGTTTTCCCTCTACACGCTGACCATTTGCAGATTCGTGAAGGTGGGATTTGATGATTGCTCATAGCAAATCAACCTAGAATGGATTGCCCTGACTAGTACAGCTTTGCTAATCATAGCATACACAAACCCCTTAACCATGTTATCATTTTCGTTGCACTAGGTTGTGTCGAAGAAAGAAATGTAATAATGTTCACTACCCCATTCACACTTAGATCACATGTTGTTAGATCTTTTTACAACTACCAGATTGCTCATCAGCAGCTTGTTTCAGACTTCCAACACTCTCTGCACTATATCATTTCCGTTCCAAATATATGCTACTCCATTTGCCCAATACCCAAGATATATTAAGAGTTACTAATATATCGTTTCCAATTTATAATTTTAAAAACTCATTCTTACAATGCATATTATTACTAGCTAATCTACAACCGGAGATGGGAAAGCAAAATGCTTAAAGCCCAATGACTCCAACAGGGAAAATAGCCCAGTGGGGAAGGCAATAGGTGACAGATGGAATAGTGTGTCTGCGTGTATCCTGAAGCAAAAGAACTCTATTCAAAGAGAATGGATGGCCATATTACAGAGGCTATGGCACTACCCAAGACTAGAGAACAATGGTTGGTTTTCGAGTGTCCTTCTCTTAGAAGAGCTGCTTACCATAGCTGAAGAGTCTCTTCTACCCTTACAAAGAGGCAAGTAGCTACTGAACAATTATATTGCAATAGTT
>NC_090749.1:64114198-64119580 GCF_036898095.1 Palaemon carinicauda
AATTCTCGTAGATATTTTTGATGTAGGATTCCGATAAATTGGTGGGTTATTGTACATATTTTAAGCTGAATTTGCGCTTTAATTGGCAGCCACTGTAAATCGATTAGTATAGGAGTAATTCTTTCTCGATGTGGGACACCTTTTATCGGTCTTGCACCTTTCTTTACGTCTTTTTTCCCTATTTTTCTCTAAAGTCTCTCCATCAAACCAACGAGACCCATCTTTAACAGTTATGGTCTTTTCCATCGGTGGGCACATGGTATCATATTCACCTTTACTCGCTCTAATATAAGTGGTCGTAAGGTAATCAACACACATAGCTCCAAACAAACCATTGTTATCATGATCACAGGGAGTGCCAATAGCATCATTTATTTCCTTTGTAACTTCTTAAATAAATACAAAAGGAGAGAAGTTTGATTTATGCCTGAAGTTTATTTTCTTCATCACTGCATGTTTCTCTAGATGTAGTCTAAACGTAATAAATTTGAGCACTGGGGATATAGTACATTTCTCTTCTACCTTTATATCAGATACAATGTTATTCATTCCATCACTCAAAACTAGGTCCAACGTATGCCCAGTTAAATTAGTTGTACAGTCAACATTACTCACCAATTAATATGATTCCAATAATTCCCTTTATGCTAAAAAATCAATATTTGATGCGTCATCCATCCACCGATTGAAGTCTACACAAATAAATAATTAATTTTTATCAAAGATAATCATCTCAATTTCACTGAATTCTTGAAAAAAAAGATACTAGTATTTGTTCTCGGAGGTTTGTAAACTGTCAAAATTAATATTTTTGGTTATTTTGCATAAAGCTTATTTCTATATATTCAAAGTTTGTTACACTAGTTATTTTCAACATTTTGAGATTTGAGTAACCTTTATGAATGAAGAGTCCGACACCCCCACCAGACCTACCCTCTCTCGGAGTGTGGAAGGTGTGTGTGGGGGTGGGTGTCATTTCAGTGATCTTAGCCTTGTCAAAGTTATTCAACCATATTTCAGATGATGCTGATATGTCCAAATATTTCTCCTTTATCAATTCTCGAGTTTGAATAGTTTATTACCAACAGATTGTATATTTTCATAGCCATGGTTTATGACATCCTTAGTATCCATGATCAGTATTTTCTGCTAGTCTTTTCAATTCCAAGTCAAAAGGTTTGCAATTTCGTGAAATCATTGTGTGGTCATTTGGTTTCTTTAACTTTGTGCAGTTTATGCATTTTAACTGTTCTCAATTACATTTATTGGTGGAATGTTTTTCTGAATATTCCCTGCAGACTCTATCATCATTCTTAGACTTGCATTCTTTTTCAAAATGTCCATACCTTTGACAAAGGCAGCCGGTGATCACGTGGTATCTATCATGTATTTCATAAGTACCTCATCGCAACATAACTTTGTCACCCTTATCATGAATAGCCTTCCGAACTTCAAGATCACATTTCAGAGCTTCAGGATCACCTTTCTACCCAGTGTTTGCTTCCCAACCGGATTCACTCCTAGCAAAGTAATACCAAATCATAATGTTTCGTAAATCGTAAAACTAGCTTCAGAAATTGTATTTCAGACAATAAAAACATTTCCCCATAAAGAAAATCGATTTGAGAAGTAATAAGAAAATTAGCGTCTGTCCCAACAAAGTACATTCAAACGACCGCCCCCCCCCCCTCCTTCCATGAACTCTAAAGCAAGTCCTTCAGTTATAGATCACTTTGAGTTGGACCCAATTACAAGGTACGTTTTAATTTGTAATATTTTCTCAAGTTTTATTCATATCATTCATGGTTATTCGTTACACTCTATTGTACATCAGAGTGAAATATTCATATATCTGACTTAAAAAAAAAAAAAGTATAATCATATGAATGAAACTTATTTCAAGAAAAGTTTACTGCAGCTTGACTTGAGTTGTGTGCGTTAAAAGTTTTAAAAGTGTTTTTATAAAATGTATCCTTTCAAAAGTTATTGCTTCCGTGCATGGTGATATTGAACTATATTTTGCTTTTATAGTTCCATTGTAATAACGTTAACGAAGCTCTTCCAAACTGTCATTCAAGAATAATGAATACAATAAGTAAAATTAAGTTAATTAAAACTTGAATGTAAAGGTGCTGTGAATGGCGAATAACAAAGAGAATCAGAGATAGAAAGAGAATGTTTGGAATAATATTTGCATACAGTTACTCACGTCATTTTTCTTATCTCTTCATTACTCTTATTCCTCTCTCCACCATCGTTGCGACCCACAACGGTTGAGTTACAGGGATGTTTATTATAAGCTGTAGCAGTGAACCTATCATTCACCTGGTTAACTAACTAAGAGCGTTAAAATTGCACTTCAAGAAAGAGAGAGTGTTTTTATTAATAGCCAAGCTACAACCCAAATTGGAAAAGCTGGGCGCCAATAGGGTAAAATGGCCTGATGAGGAGATGAAGTTAATAAACTACAAGAGAACTAATGAACAATTGAGATAAAATATTTCAAGAACAGTGACAACATTAAAATAGATCTTTCATATATGAACTATAAACCGTTAGAGAAACAAGAGGAAGAGAAATTAGATAGAATAGAGTGCACAAGTGTACCCTCAAGCAAGAGACCTCTAATCCAAGAAAATGAAAGACCATGGTAAAGAGGCTATGGCACTACTAAAGACTAGAGAACAATGGTTTGATTTTGGAATATCTTCCTAGAAGAGCTGCTTACTATAGATAAAGAGTGTCTTCTACCGTCACCAAGAGGAAAGTAGCCACTGAACAATTAGAGTGAAGTAGTTAACACCTTGAGTGAAGAAGAATTGTTTGGCAATCTCAGTGTTGTCAGGGGTATGAGGACTGAGGAGAATACTGTATGTAAAGAATAGGTCATACTATTTGATGTATGTGTTGGCAAAGGGAAAGTGAGCCGTAACCAGAGAGAAAGATGCCATGTAGTAATGTCTGGCCAGTCTAAGGACCCAATAAATCTCTAGCGGTAGTTGGCTTTATAAAGTGGATATAGATGGAATATAAGACTCTCTCTCTCTCTCTCTCTCTCTCTCTCTCTCTCTCTCTCTCTCTCTCTCTCTCTCTCTCTCTCACACACACACACACACACAGACATACACATACAAATCCTTTTAATACTATTTTATTCTTTATTTTAACATCACCACCGCATTAGTATTCACACCCCAAAAGCCCAGTCTCAAACATTAGCTTCGATGCTCCCATTTATGAAATTCCCATCAGCCCATCTCGCCTCCTGTATATTTCATCTGTTGTAACCATGCATTCTTAATCCGGCTCTGTTCAGCAGGAGGTCGACTGGCCGCGTTCACCAAGTCATCTATTCATGTTTACAAGGCAATTCTGATACGAATTTCTATTCACATTCACACAATGACTCCCTGAAATGTTGATGCGTCTCTCGGCACCAGAGAGAGAGAGAGAGAGAGAGAGAGAGAGAGAGAGATGTTGAGTGATCTGATTTGATAATGCTTGTTTCTATGTTTGTTAGAGTTTGCAAATTAATATATTGTGGAATGATCTTCCTAATCAGGCAGTTGAATCAGTGGAACTTCAGAAGTTCAGACTTGCAGCGAATGTTTTTATGTCTTTCCTCATAATTAATATATGAAATATCTCTTCCAACGTATTAGTAATTTTGAACTATTTTGTGATAATTAATCATTACATATCATAAATGTTATTACTTCCGTCCAGGAGGTTATAGAATCGAGAGGGTTTATTTATTTTCTATTTTCTTATATAAATTCACTACTGTGCTATTTTCCATGTTGGAGCCTTAGGGCTTATAGCATCCTGCTATTCAAACTAGGGTTACAGCTAAGCTATTAATGATAATAATAATGATAATAATACAGTAATAATAATGATAATAAATGATAGTAATAATAATAAAAGAAAAGAAAAAAAAATAATAGTAATAATAATAATAATAATAATAATAATAATAATAATAATAATAATAATAATAATAATAACAATAATAATAACAATGTTCTTAGTGAGTTCCTTAACTGACAGCATTTTATCGTAATTCTTAGAATTAGGCCAAAAAAATTATAGCCAAAATCGCATATTGAACGCACGCCATTTGTAAGGTATTGGTGATAAGAAATTGGTGGATTTACATTTACTGAATAAACATCAGTAAACGCAAGTGGTTTTAAAGTCCCCTGCATGAAAAGGCCTCAGTCATGTCCTTATTCATGCCTGGGGTTTTGGACAGTTTTTATCATCATGCTAGTCAGGGGTGGGGGTTGGTGATGGAGGGAGATTTTCGTCTGATTGCTCACAGCAAACCAACCTAATATGGGTGGCCCTGACTAGTTCAGCTTTGCTGATCTTGATAATAAACAAACCCTTTCACCACGTTAAGGTATAAATATATGTGTGTGTATATATATATATATATATATATATATATATATATATATATATATATATATTATATATATATATATATATATATATATATATATATATATATATATATATATATACTATATATATATATATATATATATATATATATATATATATATATATATATATATATATATATATATATATATATATATATATATACTATATACATACACACACACCCACACACCACACACACACACACACATATATATATATATATATATATATATATATATATATATATATATATATATATTATATATATATATATATAATTATACCGAACCTTCTGTTATATAGAGATCTTTTTTCTCCTCTATTACTTTAGGTAACACCTAAGGCCATCTCCTCCTCCCATTAACCAGTACAAATTCGTAATCTTCCACTGCTAGTCTTTGGGAACTCGCTTCCTGCTTCTTTTCTCCATTTCGTTTAACCTTACTTCCTTCCAGAGGACTTAGTCTCTAATTCTTTGAGCCTGTTATACTAAAAGGCTTTAGGGTTGTGATAGCCTAATGGAAAAGTCCCTGTCTGGCGTTCTGTCAGACTCGGGTTCAAAACCTTCTCAAGCTCTATAGTTTATTGTAGTATCTGCAGCCTCACCAACCTTGTGAGCTAAGGAAGGCGGGAGGGGGCTGGTTTTGGGGGGAGCCTATAGGTCACTCAGCTGAGTCATCAGCAGCTATTGCGTAGCCCCCCTTGGTCCAAGCTTGGATGGAGTGGGTGCACGGATGCAGATCATATACGGGCAGCTCTTTTAGGAGGAGGACACAACAAAATCAAACCATTGTTCTCTAGTCTTGGGTAGTGCCATAGCCTTACACTGTCTTGGATTAGAGGTCCCCAGCTTGAGGGGTGCACTTGGGCACACTATTTTGTCTAATTCCTCTTCCTCTTGTTTTGTTGGAGTTTTTATAGTTTACACAG
>NC_090749.1:64120080-64132580 GCF_036898095.1 Palaemon carinicauda
GACAATGAAAAATGGTATCCCTGGACTTCGCCAATTTATCCCTCCGCGAAAAATGAGATGATTGTAGAAAGAAGCTCCATTTCTCATCATATTTCGGGATCTTTTGTGTGTCCAGAAATTGATATGATCCTTTATGGATATGTATGACACGGGTTATAGTTATTCTTATTTTGTGTATGAAGATAAAGACTGGCCAGAACTGAAACGACATATCTTGCTCCACTGAATAAAGATGATACCAAACAAATTCTTGTTTTTCATGTTACCAAAATGCATTGAAATGTCTTCTCTGAGTACAGTGAAAATTATTTATTGATCAAAAAATTCAAATTAAAAAGACCTATAGTTTTGCCTATTCCTTCCACATTCTCCTCTGTCTTCATACACCTGACAACTAGAGAGTAATTGGATCATTTGACTGGCCAGACAGTAATGCATTCTATCCCTCTCTCTGGTTACAGCTCATTATTTCCGTGCCTACACATTCACCGAATTGTCTGGCGTATTCTTTACAAATTCGCATCTTTCCACATACACCTGACAACACTGAAATTACCAAGTACCTCTTCGCTCAAGGGGCTAATTACTGTATTGTAATTGTTCAGTGGCCACTTTCCACTTGTTAAGGGTAGAACAGACTCTTTAGCTATGGTAAGCAGCTCTTCTAGGAGAAGGACACTCCAAAATCAAGCCCTTGTTCTCTAGTCTTGGGTAGTGCCTTAGCCACTGCACCATGGCCTTTTGCTGTTTTGGGTTACAGTCTCTTGCTTAAGGGTTCGCTCGGGCACACTGTTCCATCTCTTTCCTTACTTCCTTTCTCCGCTGGACTATTTTCCCTGTTGGAACCTTTGGGTGTGTAGCACCCTGCTTTTCCAGCTAGTGTTGTAGTTTAGCTAATAATAATAATAATAATAATAATAATAATAATAATAATAATAATAATAATAATAATAATAATAACCTCGATTATGGCAAACTTTAAAATAATTTAGTGTTTTGTGTATGTAGCCCATGGAATATAAATTCGACAGAATTGAAAAATTGTAGTTTACCATCTAAGTGAATTCTTTGAGACACTTTGTTTAAGCTCGAGAATATATTCAAAATTGGTTCGTCTGTGTAGTCAGAGTTCCAATGCCTATTTGACAAATTCGTGTAATTTGATTAATTATGGAACACACCCAAATATCCCTTTTGTATGGCGTCTAGGGACATAGTAGTTGAGTAGATGGTGTAGTCCTAGTTATGAAAGGGTTTTTGTATTGCCATGATCTGCAAAACTTTACTAGTCAAAACCACCAATAATTGAGCGATCCAATTAAAGTCTTCCACCATCACCAATCAGCAGTTGGCCAGTGTGTTGATGAAACTTGCCAACCCCAAGACATAATTAGGGACATGTCAAAGAATCATTTGCAACCAGTAATTAACTTCAGAAGTTCCTCTCTATAACTCGAAAGAGAAAATGCAAGAAAAAGTGGATGTAAGAAGAAAGGTGAGAGAGAGAGAGAGAGAGAGAGAGAGAGAGAGAGAGAGAGAGAGAGAAGGATAAATGGAAGCCAGGAAAATTGAGCAATGAACAAACATTGATGAGGGGAATAAGAGTGGTCGGTTTTTATAAGTAATTTGGAGTGAGTAAGAAAAGGCTCTTTGTAGTGGGCTGGGACAGACAGGGTGTACAATTTCAAAAGGTAGGACTGCAAGAAAAAAAAACATTTTAATAAGGAAACAAACACAAGAAATCAACCTAACATAATATATTATATATATATATATATATATATATATATATATATTGTGTGTGTATGTGTGTGTGGTGTTGTTGGCTATGACTCCCTTGCGCCCCCTTCTTTAGATTACCGTATCCTTGGCTTACCCTTAAAACTTAATATCTATCCTTGTTTGCTTCCTAACCAACTTTAGCCCTGGCAAGGTAACACTAAATCAAAGTATTAAGTAAATCATCAAACTAGCTTCATATCATTGTATTTCGGACCAAGATAAACAACAGTTTCCCTAAAAAAGAACGCACTTACTAATGTTGTGAATGGGCAGAAGCACCCCACCCCAGGGGTGTGTGGGCTGGGGCTTTGAGTAGGCTACCATTAACCTCATCTTGAGTAACCTACTCTGAGCGCACATTCCCCGAGGTCGGGATGGAAAATGTATACGTCCATTTATTCCCAGAGAAAATCTCTCACATCTCTTTGGCTGTACATAAGTACCTACTTAGCGAATTGGTATATCTTCTAGAGTAAAAGATAAGTTTGCATAGTTCTTGATAAGTAAATATTACTGCTTAAAATCGTCTCTTGATAGGAAGATATGTCTCAAATAAGGAAGCTTTTTGTGGTGAATGACGTCGAAAAGGGCCGATATTCCACAGATTAAAAGATCAGTTATCCAAAATTTAGCATTTCTATCTCTCCCAGAATCAAGATATATACAAAAAAATTCTTTATTGGCTAGATTTTGCCTAGCAAAGCATTTTTATTTATTAAACTAGACTTCGTGCGTAAACTATTAATTGAAATAAAATAAACTCATAAGACATCTTCAACTGAAGATGTTTAAAAGCCGCTCGTGAATGAAAGAAGCAAGGTACTGATAGTGCCCTAGCAAGCAGGAAAATGCCCTAGATATTATTGTATGAAAGTTGTGTGATTGATTTTAGAAGTTAAAATGATACCTAATGTGAGAGAAAGGGTATGGTTGATTAATTTGCGTTATATAGCGCTGAATGGCCTTTGATGCCCCAGTGCTTGGCTTGAGGCCAAATTTTTTCATTTACTTCCATTTAATACCCTAGAGTCTGGCCATATATACATATGATCAGCACCCAAAGCCCCTCTCTACCCATGCTAGGACCAGGGAGGGCTAGGTAATGGGTGCGGATGACTCATCAAGAAGACCTATTTCTCTCCAAACACCCTCCCCCCTCCTTGGCCCACAAGGATGTTGAGGCTGCACACACTACGAGAAACTATCGAGCTTGAGAGGGGCTCAAACCCCAGAACGGAAGATCGCCAGGCAGGGACGTGTCTGATAGGCCACCACAAGCCCGTGTTTAAATGGTATTCTTATTTAAAGAAAAAAAATCCTTCTTAAGTGGTTGTGGTGGCCTATGTGGTAACGTCCCTGACTGATAATGGCCAGACCGGGGTTCGAGTCCTACTCAAACTCGTTAGTTCCTCTGGTCGTTGCAATCTCACTATCCTACTGAACTTAGGATTTGGGGTTTGGGGAAGCATATAGGTCTATCTGCTGAGTCATGAGCAGCCAATGTCTGGCCTCCCTTGGTCCTAGCTTGGATTGAGAGGGGACTTGGGCGCTGATCATATGTATATATGGCTAGGCTCTAGGGCAATGTCCTGCTTATTAGGTCAATGCCACTGTCCCTTGCCTCCTAAGTAGATTGCTATTGCTGATAAATATGAAGTATGTGAAGTGTAAACTATATCTTAGTACCTCTGTAAGAAAACATAGTATATTATTTAGATCCTTTTTATCCTGCTTATGAAATTTAAATATCCTGAAAAGGATATTTTTGTGTAAGATGAAAACCTTTACCATGGTAAGGCTATACTATTTCGGGCCATCCATACAAGGTTGGTTTGCTGTGAGCGATCATATGTAAATCTCTCACCATCACCAATATGCAGTCGCCAGTGTGGTGATGAAAACTGGTCAGTCCTCAACCATGAATTGACATTTCAGAGGCCTTTGTCCTGCATCGGACCAGAAACGGTTGCGTTTGTTGTTGTTGTTGTCTTCGGTAATTCGAAGTGTAAAGTCTCCGATTTATTAAATCAGGGCAGTTATTAATGAGGCAATTAGTCGTAATTTGTATCAGTCAGATTGTGCAATTAATAAGAGAGACTAGCCATCTATAATAATCTACAATGTTTCGTGGTTTGTGTACTTAGTGTTGATTACCTTTTCACTTGAACAAAGGTGTATATGGAGAAATGTTTTTCTTTCTTACTGATGAATGAGAGAAAATGAGAAATTAAAGTCGTATCTTTTATATTTTTATATTATTGCTATCAAGGTCAACTCAAAGAGCTATGGAAAGAATATTGATGGGAATAACATTAGATACAGAAAAAGAACAACATAGATAAGAGAGCAAACTAAAGTAGAGGATATTCTAAGAACATGTAAGATAAGAATTGGACTTGGTCAGGACATATAGTCAGAATGACAGATAACATATGGACAAACAGAATAGCAGAATGGGTCCCTAGAGTTTGCAAAAGAAGCAAGGGAAAGGAAATGAAAATGAGTATTGACGTGATAAGAACATTTGGTGGTATACACTGGCATAAAAAGACCATAAACAGACGAGATAGAAAGGACATGTTTGAGGCCTTTCTCATGCAGTGGACTAACAACGGCTGATGATAATGATGAAGGTAATGCTATCGAGGTATAAACTGGAACGCAAATTCTTTTGCAATAAGATTTTATGTTTATTTTTATCGTTTTTTTCCGTTCAATGTGTTTGAATGTAAACTGATATTAGCTACCCAATCAAGACAGTTTATAGTTTATAGCTCTACCTTTCACCATTTATATTATCCCTTTATTGAATAGTTTTTACTGTTAAAACTCTCAAATTAATTTTAAAAATCCAAATATTTTAAAGAAATACTTAGTAATATATTGCATGAAGCTATCAAATTTTTTTATGAAATTCATAGCTTTCAAATCATCCAAAATCGCGTTGAAGTTAAAGAGTATTTTTTATTGGATCACCGCCCACGCTGAGCAGCTAACGGCCCATCATGAGTCAGGAATGTTAAACATCCAGTGAAAAAAAAACATACAGCAAATTCTCTATCAAACCTTTTATTGTCATTCATCAATCTCCATACAAGCTTGCCTTTTTATTTTCAAACAGCTGCCTACTAATACCCAGTCATTATCGTCTGTCTCACTTATCAAAAGATTAACTCTGTCTCCAAGGAAAATTTATACACTGCCATGATTCAACTTGTTACAGTTTCCCCCCTCTGGAAACGAGGCCTCGTCCTGTTTAGAAAACGAGATTCGAATGACAGAGAAGGGAAAAGAGATCTGAATGCCATTAAGATTAAAGTAAAGTATCATGAGAGTGCGTTAGGAGGGCCGAATGTTTTGGAATTTTTGTTGCATTTCTTTCACTTCTTGTTCCTTGACTTCTGCTCTTTGTCTCTGTCTAATGGAAGCAACTTCCATGGTACAAAGGCTATGGTACTACCCAAGACTAGAGAACAATGGTTTGATTTTGGAGTGTCCCTCTCCTAGAAGAGCTGCTTACCATAGCTAAAGAGTCTTCTTCTATTTGTTGGGTGTTTTGATTCTTTCAAGTGCAGGAATCCACTAATCCTAACTTGACCCTTTCTCTAGATGAGATCCTCCTTCAGTCAAATGTAGAGTTGGACCTAAGAATTAATGGTACACCTTGCTTTGAGGTATTGCACATTGTACCACCCTTACTGCTCGGTGGGTTACTGTTTAGCCCTGCCTATCATGTTTACTATCTCTCCTTACTCTATTTGATTTGTGGGCAATTTATTATCCATAGCCTTTGCAAAGCTCTAGAAAGTTAGACATTGTTGTAGTACCTCCAAGCCACCTCTCCCCATCTTCACCCTCTGGAAATGGATTTCCCTCTGGTCACTTGTATCTCTCCTTTTTTTCTAGCAAGCTTTAGAACTATCTTTCTGCTTTTGTTTTCCTGTTTATGACTCTTCTCTTTGTGAGAGGGTGAAAAGCTCTCACTTCTTTGCTTACCTCCTCTCTCCTTCCTTCCCTTGCTATCTCCACATGTTTTTCAGGTCTGGGCTAGAAAGGGGCTTGAGGCTGTCATATCAATTTTAATACATACATACATACACACACACATATATATATATATATATATATATATATATATATATATATATATATATATATATATATATATATATATATATATATATATGAGAAAAACAGTGAAGAAAGAGTACGACAGTTTGGTGGTAGAACAATTCAGGGATTTCGAGTATGCATACTCTCCTATATAATGAAGAGAAAGTGTCTGGCTACATATTTCTTTCCTGCCACGCTGAGCGGCAGGGGGAAAGGAGTAGTCATATCCTGGTGAGAGTGGGTACCCACAGAGGTACACTCGAAAACTGTAATCTTCCATAAATTGCCAAACCAGCAGGTTGTAGTTAGGAAAGGGGGAGGGGGTGGGAAGGGTTGAATCTGTGTGTATAGCTTTCTAAATATTCAGCAGTCATTTTTGACGGATTACGTACACTAGTATGGAATGGTAGGGCTATACACTCTTTATTAGTTTTCCATTCATCCTTCAGCACTCAGTTAAATTGTTGCTTTTATTTCACAGTCAGTTCCAAGGAAATAAACGCTCGGCAGCTCTCCAAAATGGCCCCCAAAAGTTACCAGAAGTTTCTTTTAAATCACTTTGAACTTTTTCTTTCACGCACTCCTTTTGTCCCCAGTACAAATGGGGGATTTCGTTTCGTTTGGCAAATTCAAGGAATCCCAAAGTTGTAATGTAATTAATTTCTTCGAAACATTGTCTTGCAATGAGCAACATTGCTTTTTAGCAAACGTTAGAAAATTGTCGTTAGCCTCGGCGACTATTTTCTATGTACCCCAATCAGTGACTTTCTGCACTTGCCAGTTAGCCTTTTTATGTCTAGCATTTTTGCTGACTGCATTTTGCATAGGATCATTCGTTGTTTCACGTAAAGGTAAATTGAAACTTTTTCCTCGTTGGGAAAATCAGAGCAAGATAAATTGGAAAATACTTTGTTTACACATTCAATTATTGAATCTCGTAAGTTGCCAGATAGCATTGAATTGCACTTTGATTTTGGGTTTGAAAGAGACTCATACTTTTTTTTATTTAAATTGGATAGTGTTTTTGGAGTGAAGATAAATTGAAAATTGCTATTTCATGCTAGGCCAAACACGAATGCTGTCACTCGTTGTCGAGAAGCAATTTTCTGTAGTTGAATTTTTCCGGATTAAAAGTATATTTTATGAAGAGAAATCTGAGATATCTGTAATAGAAACTCTATTAATTCTCTTCTTATTTTTGTCTATTGCGTATGCCTTCTTATTTCTAATTTGTTTATTTGCTTTGATAAGAGTACGTACTTGGTTTTATTATTATTATTATTATTATTATTATTATTATTATTATTACTCGCTAAGCTACAACCCTAGTTAGAAATGCAAGATGCTACAAGTCAAGGGGCACCAACAGCGAAAATAGCCCAGTGAGGAAAGGGAACTAGGAATTAAGAGGAGTAATTAACAATTCAAATAAAATACCCCAAGAACAGCAACAACACCTAAATGGATATTTCATATATGTATACTATTAACACTTACACCAAATAGGAGGAAGAGAAATTAGATAGAATAGTGTGCCCAAATGTACCCTCAAGCAAGAGAACTGTAACCCAAGCCAGTGAAGACCATGATATACAGGCTATGGCACTACCTAAGATGAGAGAACAATGATTTGATTTTGGAGTGTCCTTTTCCTAGAGGAGCTGCTTACCTTAGCTTACGAATCTCTTGTAACCTTACCAAGAGGAAAGCGACCACTGAACAATTACAGTGCAGTAATTAACCCCTTGGGTGAAGAAGAATTGTTTGGTAAACTCAGTGTTGTGAGGTGTATGAGGTCAGGAGAATATGTAAAGAATTGGCCAGACTATGCATTGTGTATATGTAGGCAAAGAAAAAATGACCAGTAACCAGAGAGAAGGATCCAGTGTAGTAATATCTAGCCCGTCAAAGGACCCAATAGCTCTCTAGAAGTAGTAACTCAACGGGTGACTGGTGCCCTGGACAATCAATCACAGCATTAACAGATAATCGTTCCTTACCCTAATATTCGCTGAATATTCATATTTCCTTTTTTTTTGTTGGTTGAAAGACTACCCAAAATCCTTGCTAGTTTATAGGAAGCTAATTTTTACAACCATATCACTTTTGACTTCCGCATATAAAGATTAATTGGCAACTATTTTCTTTGCGGGACCAATCAGAGTGAGTCTTTTCAGCTGCCAGAAAGATCTATTTTCCGATATTACTTTTGCCTCTGAGCATATTTTTTTTCAATTTTTAGGGGGGGGGGGGGAATAATCTTCATATATTACTTTTACCCCTGAGCTGTCTTCTTTTATTTTATTTTTTTTAATCGTCTCGACTTCCTGTATATAGGCGAATTCAAAATTTTTTACTCATATTCAATTAGAGGGACTTTGCAGATGCCAGAAACCTCTTTCCTTAGAATTTGATCATTTGTGATTATAAATCTGAACATTCATTTCCATTCATTGTATTTACTGTTTCGATATATTATTTGACGTTTATTTTTCTTCAATTTATTTTATGCCTCAGAATATGTCATTCTTTTGGATAAATCGAAAAATTTATCTGAAAGATAAAGTTTACAGGTAATGAAGGCCAAAATTTTGGAAATAATGATTACCATGTTTGTTTCAATCATTTCACGTTATTATTGTCATAATTATCATTATTTTTATTATTAGTGTATGCAACCTGTCAAAAGTGATGGGTAAATATTTAGATAGATATGCACACGCACACACAGGTTCAACTCTTCCACTACCTCCCCCTTTCCCAACTACAACCCCTCTTGATGCTGTTGAGCGTGATCGGAATTATATACACACACACACATATATATATATATATATATATATATATATATATATATATATATATATATATATATATATATATATATACATATACATATATATATATATATATATATATATATATATATATATATATAAATTTCTATCTCATACTTGGGATCGAACGCTAGCCCCTTCTAATGAAAGGCCAGGTCGTAACCAACCATGCCACGAGAGACCATAAAGAAATTGGAACCTGACGCTACCTAGCTGTCCGAGGATTTACCTGGCGAGACATCAGTCTCTTACCAGCGAGTTTTACCCAATTTCCCGGCCCACCACGTGACACAATTGGTAGTAATTCATTCAAATTACCCCTAATGAGTCAATATGGATAAATATCAACACAACATCGTGTTCAAATAGAAATAAATTTCTACCTCATACTTGGGATCGAACACTAGCCCCTTCTAATGAAAGGCCAGGTCGAAACCAACCATGCCAGGGGAGACCATAAAGAAATTGGAACCTGACGCTACCTAGTTGTCCGAGGATTTACCTGGCGAGACATCAGTCTCTTACCAGCGAGGAAATTGGGTAAAACTCGCTGGTAAGAGACTGATGTCTCGCCAGGTAAATCCTCGGACAGCTAGATAGCGTCAGGTTCCAATTTCTTTTTATGGTCTCTCGTGACATGGTTGGTTTCGACCTGGCCTTTCATTAGAAGGGGCTAGTGTTCGATCCCAAGTATGAGGTAGAAATATATTTCTATTTGAACACGATGTTGTGTTGATATTTATCCATATTGACTCATTAGGGGTAACTTGAATGAATTACTACCAATTGTGTCACGTGGTGGGCCGGGAAATTGGGTAAAACTCGCTGGTAAGAGCTCGCCAGGTAAATCCTCGGACAGCTAGGTAGCGTCAGGTTCCAATTTCTTTATGGTCTCTCGTGGCATGGTTGGTTTCTACCTGGCCTTTCATTAGAAGGGGCTAGCGTTCGATCCCAAGTATGAGGTAAAAATTAATTCTATTTGAACACGATGTTTTGTTGATATTTATCCATATATATATATATATATATATATATATATATATATATATATATATATATATATATATATATACAACGAAAAAACAATACAGATCTCAGACATATCCTTATTCATTTCTGGGGTCTGGCCAGTTTTCATATCACTGGCTACTGCGGATTAGTGATGATGGGAGAACTTATTCCTATCACTCAGAGCAAACCAACATAGTATTGGGACCATTACTAGTACAGCTTTGCTGATAATGGCTGTGCAAAACCCCTTTCACCACGTTTAGGTACCCCACTCAAAAGGAGATATATGCATATATATGAATATATATCACTAATACACGTGATTTTAATCAATATAAATATCAACCACAATGGCATTTAATACCGAATTCTACCTTGGGATTATATATCCCCTGGAATTCATTTATGAATATAACTTTTGGCTCAGTTGGTAGAGTCCTCGCAGGCATGGTTTCGGCTGAGTGGCACTAGTTCGAATCTCTGCCCAGCCAAAAGTTATTGCCATAAGTGAATTCCAGTGGATATTTATTCGCAAGGTTGAATTCATTATTAAATGCCATTGTGATTGATATTTACATGTTTTTATATATTTATATCCCATGCCAAGGGATAATGAGACATCGGAACATGGGTTTCTTTCACGTTATTAAAAAATTTTCGTGAATACACTGTGTACAGCCGACACTCTTAGGTTAGCGCCTTGTCTAAATGAACGCACAAAGGCTATTAATTACCCCTTGCAAGCAAGATGCAACATGCTGAATTGTTGAGTTTTGTGGAATTCTCATGATTATAGAGTTCATTTACCTTGACGTATAAGTACATATCTTCATACAAAGATTAGGACATATACTGTATATATATATATATATATATATATATATATATATATATATATATATATATATATATATATATATATATATATATATATAAATATATATATATATATATATATATATATATATATATATATATATATATATATATATATATATATATATATACATACATACATACATATATATATATATATATATATATATATATATATATATATATAACAGCTTCAGATTTTGGCTTACGGAAGTTAGCTAACTCCCAGACACATTGTTAAACATTTCCTTCAAACAAGCGCTCAGCGCCTCTTCCTCCTCCTCCTCTGAAGTCATGAGAGATTTAATTTGGTAAGTGTATAATTTCACGTGATCCTAGAAGTATTCTAAGTGTCTCAATCCTCCCAGAACTTTAAGGAAAAGGATTTCCTTGAGCCTGGATTATGAACTCCCACATAATCCTACAGGAAATTAAGACTTAAGGAAGTCTGATCTCACTGCGCTCTAAGGGCCACGGCTAAAATTGGTGGAGTTTTGAGGAGTGTGGATCTCTGCCTAATTATGTTTAGCTGCCGAAAGGAAATGGATTCCAAAAAGCGTTTTTTGTAATATTTATAGTAATCTTTATGATAAGCATAGTGATAATGATAGTGATACGAATGATAGTAAGAGGAATAATGATAACAACCATAGGTCTTCTTCTTCTTCTTCTTCTTCTTTTTCTTCTTCTTCTTCTTTGTCTTCATTATTATTATTATTATTATTATTATTATTATTATTATTTTTTTTTTTTTTTTTTTTTTTTGAATCACAGTCCACAGAGACTCGTAGTTCATAATTTGGAGTTTTAGGTTACATCCAGCTTCTTTAAGTATCCCTCACTCTCCTCACTATATTAGCCATTTCAAGTACCACGCTCTTCATGGGCTATATCGGCTCCTTCCTTCTGAAGATTCCTCTTCAGTGACCTAGGTACACTGTTTAAAATTTGTATTTAACAAACCGTAAAACTGCAATAAATGTTGCCAGGCATTTACCGTTATAAAAAACGGATATATTGACGTAAAGGAGTGATATTACGGTCACCAACCCGTAACAGATAATACCAAAGTAGGGTAAAAATTACGGTCGCCTGTATTTTTACTGAAATATAGCAGAGAACAGTATATATGGTCTCTAGTGCTCCTATGATTATTGTCACTACTTCTACTTGCATATTCTATAGTATTTTCAATTAAATTCATAAATTATGGTACTTTCTATTTTTCTCCCTCCACATCTCTCACTAGTGATTCCCACGGTACTGCTACATCTATTATTATTATTATTATTATTATTATTATTATTATCATTATTATTGTAACGAGATGATAATCCAATATTCATATAGATATTAAAAAGAGGAGTTCGACTTTCGACCCATACAGTTATTATTATTATTATTATTATTATTATTATTATTATTATTATTATTATTATTATTATTATTTATTGATGTTGTTTTTGTTGTTATTATTATTATTATTATTATTATTATTATTATTATTATTATTATTGTTGTTGTTGTTATTTTTTGTATTATCATTCTTATCATTATTGTTATTAATAATAATGTTATTATTATTATTATTATTATTATTATTATTATTATTATTATTGTTAGTATTCATTATTATTATTATTATTATTATTATTATTATTATTATTATTATTATTATTATTATTATTATTATCATAAAGAGATAATTTAAATGAATTCAAAGAGAAAATTTAAATGAATTCATATAAATATCCAAAAGAGAAATTTACCCAGCATTAATATTTCATTCCAAACACAAGCTAAGATCAAAAGTCCAAAACGCATTCATTACTCCAATAAACTGTTAAATGCGAAACCAATAAACACCAAACACCTATTGAA
>NC_090749.1:64137580-64145080 GCF_036898095.1 Palaemon carinicauda
ACTGCTGAGTCCCCTACTGCTGCTACCTCCGCGGTCATCTAAGGCACCGGAGGAAGCAGCAGGCCTACCGGAACTGCGTCACAATCGCTCGCCATTCATTCCTATTTCTAGCACGCTCTCTTGCCTCTCTCACATCTATCCTCCTATCACCCAGAGCTTTCTTCACACCATCCATCCACCCAAACCTTGGCCTTCCTCTTGTACTTCTCCCATCAACTCTTGCATTCATCACCTTCTTTAGCAGACAGCCATTTTCCATTCTCTCAACATGGCCAAACCACCTCAACACATTCATATCCACTCTAGCCGCTAACTCATTTCTTACACCCGTTCTCACCCTCACCACTTCGTTCCTAACCCTATCTACTCGAGATACACCAGCCATACTCCTCAGACAATTCATCTCAAACACATTCAATTTCTGTCTCTCCATCACATTCATATCCACTCTAGCCGCTAACTCATTTCTTACACCCGTTCTCACCCTCACCACTTCGTTCCTAACCCTATCTACTCGAGATACACCAGCCATACTCCTCAGACAATTCATCTCAAACACATTCAATTTCTGTCTCTCCATCACTTTCATTCCCCACAACTCCGATCCATACATCACAGTTGGTACAATCACTTTCTCATATAGAACTCTCTTTACATTCATGCCCAACCCTCTATTTTTTACTACTCCCTTAACTGCCCCCAACACTTTGCAACCTTCATTCACTCTCTGACGTACATCTGCTTCCACTCCACCATTTGCTGCAACAACAGACCCCAAGTACTTAAACTGATCCACCTCCTCAAGTAACTCTCCATTCAACATGACATTCAACCTTGCACCACCTTCCCTTCTCGTACATCTCATAACCTTACTCTTACCCACATTAACTCTCAACTTCCTTCTCTCACACACCCTTCCAAATTCTGTCACTAGTCGGTCAAGCTTCTCTTCTGTGTCTGCTACCAGTACAGTATCATCCGCAAACAACAACTGATTTACCTCCCATTCATGATCATTCTCGCCTACCAGTTTTAATCCTCGTCCAAGCACTCGAGCATTCACCTCTCTCACCACTCCATCAACATACAAGTTAAACAACCACGGCGACATCACACATCCCTGTCTCAGCCCCACTCTCACCGGAAACCAATCGCTCACTTCATTTCCTATACTAACACATGCTTTACTACCTTTGTAGAAACTTTTCACTGCTTGCAACAACCTTCCACCAACTCCATATAACCTCATCACATTCCACATTGCTTCCCTATCAACTCTATCATATGCTTTCTCCAGATCCATAAACGCAACATACACCTCCTTACCTTTAGCTAAATATTTCTCGCATATCTGCCTAACTGTAAAAATCTGATTCATACAACCCCTACCTCTTCTAAAACCACCCTGTACTCCCAAGATTGCATTCTCTGTTTTATCCTTAATCCTATTAATCAGTACTCTACCATACACTTTTCCAACTACACTCAACAAACTAATACCTCTTGAATTACAACACTCATGCACATCTCCCTTACCCTTATATAGTGGTACAATACATGCACAGACCCAATCTACTGGTACCATTGACAACACAAAACACACATTAAACAATCTCACCAACCATTCAAGTTCAGTCACACCCCCTTCCTTCAACATCTCAGCTTTCACACCATCCATACCAGATGCTTTTCCTACTCTCGTTTCATCTAGTGCTCTCCTCACTTCCTCTATTGTAATCTCTCTCTCATTCTCATCTCCCATCACTGGCACCTCAACACCTGGAACTGCAATTATATCTGCCTCCCTATCATCCTCAACATTCAGCAAACTTTCAAAATATTCCGCCCACCTTTTCCTTGCCTCCTCTCCTTTTAACAACCTTCCATTTCCATCTTTCACTGTCTCTTCAATTCTTGCGCCGGCCTTCATTACTCTCTTCACTTCTTTCCAAAACTTCTTCTTATTCTCTTCATATGACTGACCCAGTCCCTGACCCCACCTCAGGTCAGCTGCCCTCTTTGCCTCACGTACCTTGCGCTTTACTTCCACCTTTTTCTCTCTATATTTTTCATACTTCTCTATACTATTACTCTGCAGCCATTCTTCAAAAGCCCTCTTTTTCTCTTCCACTTTTACCTTCACTCCTTCATTCCACCATTCACTGCCCTTCCTCATGCTGCCTCCAACAACCTTCTTGCCACATACATCACTTGCAATCCCAACAAAATTTTCTTTTGCTAACTTCCACTCCTCCTCTAAATTACCAGTTTCTCTTACTCTCACCTCGTCATATGCCATTTTCAACCTTTCCTGATATTTACTTTTTACCCCCGGTTTTATTAGCTCTTCAACCCTCACTAGCTCCCTTTTACATCCACCTACTCTATTCCCCCACTCTTTTGCTACAACTAATTTTCCTTCCACCAAAAAATGATCAGACATACCGTTAGCCATACCCCTAAACACGTGCACGTCTTTCAATCTTCCAAACATTCTTTTAGTTATCAACACATAATCCATTAATGCCCTTTCTACTACTCTTCCATTTGCCACTCTTACCCATGTATACTTATTTTTATCTTTCTTTTTAAAAAAGCTAGCACTTATTACCATCTCTTGTTCAACACACATATCTACCAGTCTCTCACCAATCTCATTTTCACCTGGTACGCCATACTTCACAATGACACCTTCTACCTCTCCAGCCCCCACTCTAGCATTTAAGTCACCCATAACAACTACATAATTCCTTCTACCCAGTCCTTCTACACACCTAGTTAATTCATTCCAGAACTCATTCCGCTCTTCTTCACTTTTCTCACTACCTGGGCCATACGCACTTACAAACGCCCAACATTCCCTACCCAACCTAACCCTTACCCACATTAACCTAGATGATATCTCCTTCCATTCCACTACTTTACCTGTCATCCATTCACTCAGCAATAAAGACACACCCTCTCTCGCTCTTCCCCTTTCAATCCCAGACACTCTACCAGATATTTCACCAAACATCACTTCACCTTTTCCTTTCATCTTTGTCTCACACAAGGCCAATACATCCATCCTTCTACTTCTAAACATACTTCCAATCTCACATCTTTTACTCTCTATCGTACTACATCCACGCACATTCAGACACCCCAAAACTAGAGTGCAGGGAGCAGTCACTCTCCCCCCAGCTCCATCTCTTTGTTGCTGTCTCACAGGATTTTTTATACAGGAGAGGGGGTTCCAAGCCCCCTCGTCCCGTCCCTTTTAGTCGCCTCTTACGACATGCAGGGATAACGTTGGCGCTATTCTAATTGTTTTATGCCCCCGCGGCCATATGTACACATATAGTTATATATGTATATATGTATATATATAGTATATATATGTATATATATATATATATATATTTATATATGTATATATATATATATATATATTTATATATGTATATATACAAATATATATATATATATATATATATATGAATATATATATATGAATATATATATATATATATATATGTAAATATATATATATATATATATTATATATATATATATATATATATGAATATATATATATATGTAAATATATATATATATATATATATATACATATGATAACACTCCGCTTTCCTCATCCTTCAGCTAAGGGGAGAGGGAGTATTAATATCCTGGTGAAAGGGGTTGCGTTTGCGTGGATATCTATCAAAATATTTAGCCGTCATTTATGACGGGTCGCGTAGGCTACACTGATATTCTGAATATTTACTGTCAGAATCACAAGAGGCAGAAATTTTAATTGCACAAGTCTGACAGAGGCTATGATTTTTTATGTAAGTATTTTGAAGTACAACTGATTTTTTTTTTTTCCTTCTGATGTCCAGTAAGTATTTTAGATGTAGAAATTCAATAAAGCAGATATTTAGTCCCGCTCAGACTCGTTAGTTCCATTGGTTGCTGCAGTCTCATCATCCTTGTGAGCTGAGGATGGTGGGTTTGGGGGAGCCTATAGGTCCATCTACTGAGTCATCAGCAGCCATTGCCTCTCCCTCCTTGGTCCTAGCTTGGGTGGAGAGGGGCCTTAGGTACTGCTTATATGTATATATGTTCAGCCTCTAGGGCATTGTCCTGCTTACTAGGGCAGTGTCGCTGTTCATTGCCTCTGCCATTCATGAGCGGTCTTTAAACCTTTAAATATCTGAAGTACAGGAAACCTGAATTTTGAGTTGAATTAACTGATCAGACTTTCTTATGTAAACAATTTAAAAGTTAATAAAGTGGTCTTGAATTATGTAAGTTTGCAATCTAATTCTTAACGGAAAAGTTCCTCTTTGTAGCTTATTTATTTATATTTAGACGAAAATCCTCAACAAGCTGGAATAATTTGAATAATTTATTCTTAATGAATACAGAAGTGAATTTAGGATTAGTTAGTCAAAATTGCTGGACTCTATTACACATGAATTCATACTTTATGCAAATAACATATCTTATTTTGAAACATGAAAATTCTGCTTTATTTTACGAAGTTAGAGTAACTATTATCGTATATAAAATTTTCAAAACCTCTATTTTATAGAAAAGAAAATGCATTATTCTATTCATTTGAAATGAAATGGTGCAGTGTGAAAAATCGTTTATTGTTAGCATTTGAATTTTGATGTATGCAATGATTTTTTTCATTGTTGAATATTTTTGCTTTCGTCAGTCTGTAAAGTTGGCAAAGTTATGTAAAACTTTACGAAAATGAAATTTATTGAGGATATCACATAGCAGAGATTATAGTTTGTTGTAATGTATAATATAGGGAGGGCCAGTTATATTCATGGGAAATATATATATATATATATATATATACATATATATATATATATATATATATATTTATATACACACATATATATATATATATATATATATGTATGTATGTATGTAAATATCACCCACGAATGGCATTTAATACCGAATTATATCTTGGAAATATACATCCACTTGGAATTCATTTTATGGTAACAGATTCTGGCCGGGTGGAGATTCGAACCCCCACCGGTTCGGCTGGAAACCATGCCCGCAGTGACCATACCGACTGAGCTATCAAACCATTGTTGCTTAGTCTGGGGTAGTGCCATAGCCTCTTTACCATGGTCTTCCACTGTCTTGGGTTGGAATTTTCTTGCTTGAGGGAACACTCGGGCACAAACTGTTCTATCTGTTTCCTTATTTCCTTTCCTCACTGGGATATTTTCCCTGTTAGAGCCCTTGGGTTTATAGCATCCTGCTATTCCAGCCGGGATTGTAGCTCAGCAAGTAATCATACAACCAGTTTGTAAGGATTGAACAAATTGTTTACTGCAATGATTATATTATACTACGTGTGATTGCGTGAAATGTTTTGTTTGGTAGCAAAGAAATCAACCAATTTAAAACAAACAATACATGAAACTGTAACTTTTCATCATCTGAAAATGGGAAATGATCCTTTTTAAATATAAATTGTATTTCGTTCGTTCGCTGTGTTTTGTATTCGAATAAATCGCGCAGTTCAGAAAATACAATTTACTCAGCCGTGCATTAATTGTCTGGTTTTACAATAAATTACAGCTATGAATTTAAACATTCAAACGTTTTCACATCTTCCAATGAAGGTATTTGTTAATTGGGAAGTTTAAGTGAAACTGGGGCAATGGTTACGTTTTTTTCTTATTTAAACTGAAAAGATAATTAAATTGTGTCCTTAATTACATTTTTTAAACTCTCGACTTGGAATTGTATTTGGTTTTGCACTTTTGTTTATGCTGTTATATAATTATGTTTTAATCTAAATATAAATGCTTTTTTTTATTAAATAAATTATAAATGAAATTATTTTTGAGGTTATTTTTATGATTCATTTATCACCGTACTATTTTCATAACTTGAGTAATGATATATGGAATTGTGAATATCCTTCATTGAAAATAATTTCTTTGATTCGAAACTGAGTTATGATGTTTTTGAAACAGGCGAAAAATTAATTATATTTGTATATTTGGAAACTAATTTTCACACTAGTAACTTGAGTTAAAATAATTGAATAAATATTTAACCTTTGATCACATACATATACACACAATCGTATGCAAACATATACACACGCACACACCACACACAAACACACACACACACGATATATATATATATATATATATATATAATGCATGTGTGCTTGTACATTTGAGTGTATGCATTATAGTAATGATAAATATAATTCTTTTTATTGGTTGAGGGTACACTCGGGCACACTTTTATATCTAATATCTCTTCCTCTTGTTTTATTAAAGTTTTTTTTATAGTTTATTAGGAGATATTTATTTTAATGTTACTGTTTTTGAAGTATTTATTTTTCTTCTTTCCTTTCTTCACTGAGAAATTTTCCCTGTTGGATCCCCTGGGCTTATAGCATCCTGCTTTTCCAACTAGGTTGTAGCTTAGCAATTAATAATAATTACAATAATAAAATGCTAAAGCAGTGATATGTTAACGTTAAAGATTCGTATTGTTATGAATATTATTGCTCGAATAAGAAATATGAGCAATTTAATATGCGTATATATACAAGTTTATATATATGTGTGTGTATATATATATATATATATATATGTATATATATATATATATATATATGCCCGTGTTACGTTTAAAACCAGTAGCATTTTTCCGTAATAAAGAAAATTCCCATAGAGCCATTGCTAGTGTGACCAGTTAATTACGTGCCAGGTAGTTAGATGACTTATGTGGCAGTAACCAAGGTTACAATTGACACTCCATTAGGAACCTCATTCTATACAACTCTATGGGTGGATGAGCATAACACAATCTGGTAACACACTATCCAAGATGAAAAGATACAATAGTTAAGATGAAAAAACTTTCTCTCTCTCTCTCTCTCTCTCTCTCTCTCTCTCTCTCTGGTCAATCAGATTAATAGCAAGTATCCCCAAGCTCTGGGCAGGTCATCTTTAGAGAAGTAATTGGCAATGGGACTAAAGTCAACATAATTTTTTTGTATTATCGATGTTGATTTTCTTATTTTATTGGATTTTTTCATATCACTTTTGGATAGTGATGCTAAAGATGAATATTATTTATCTTAAGCCAAAATATTAACACAAAATATGACCTGTCCTCAAATTTGTACTCTTATGTCAAGACTTGACAATAGTTCTTTTACTTAGACCAGATGGCTCTGTCACGCAATTCTGCCTTATGCGTTGGGCATTACACAGCAATGAGAAATTCTGCTTCATTCAGGTTTTCATAAAACTAACCTCATTAGTTTAGCTTCTCATTTTCTCGAAATGAAGAATCTTTGACCTTGACCTTGATGGTTTTAAAGAGGTTACCCCACATGTGTATTGTTCTTTATTATCAGTAAAGACAGGTGACTTTTTTTATTTATTTATTTATTTATTTTTTTTTTTTTTTTTTTTTTTGAGAATTCGTAATGTCACTAGATTTGGTAAG
>NC_090749.1:64151194-64163694 GCF_036898095.1 Palaemon carinicauda
ATAGACATCATGACCACGCCAGTCCTAATAACAATTTTATTGGGGCGTACTGTAGGCGGTGTAATTTATCATGCCGCGAACAAAAAACACATCTCCCTGTTTTTGCCCACAATTCGAGTTATGACTTAGGCCTCATCCTCAAGGATCTTAAAGATAAAGTCCAAATCAAAATCATGACGAAACAAGGACTAAAAATTCAGCGAATGTCTGTTGGGAATTTATTTTTTCTCGACTCTCTAGCCTTTCTAGGGTCTTCTTTGGATAGTTTAGCTTCTGAATATTTTAGGGATGGAAGGAAAGCACGATTAACGGAGGAAATGTTAAGCGGGATAAAGAATGAGGAACGTAGGGCTGAAATTATTCGGGGTAAATTACCTTTCTGCTATGACTATATAGACAATCTTTCAAAACTCGGGGAAAGGCAGTTACCCCCTCAATCAGCATTTTACAACAGGCTAAAGGGGTGTGATCTATCGGATGAGGAGTATAAACGCGCCCAGCGTGTTTGGACTATTGCCAAATGCCAAACTTTGAAAGATTTTCTCCTCCTATACCTCATTGTAGACACTAGCCTTTTAGGGGATATCCTCATTTGGTGGCGTGATATTCTTTATAGTAAGTATGGTCTTGATTTACCACACTATGTTTCACTTCCATCATACGCTTTCGACAGCTTTCTTAAAATGAGTAACATTGAGTTGGATCACGTCTATGACGAGGAATTGTATAATCTCGTCAGGCACAATGTGAGGGGGGGATTCACTTCCGTTGTGCGTCAGTCATTCACAGCCAACAACCGTGAAATAAATTCTTCTTTTAATCCGGACCAGCACCAAAGCTCTTACATTCTATATTTGGATTTCAACTCTCTATACGCAACAGTCATGACTAGAAACCTCCCCTCCGGTGGGATTCGTAAACTTTCCCATGAAGAAAAAGATATGTTTTTAGGAAGGGGTATTGAAAATGCTATCACAAATGAGGACAAGGGATACTGGCTCCTCGTCACTACAAAAGTACCTTCGGAAGAAGTTGCTAGAGCGACGGATGAACTCCCCCTATGCTTATCTCATGAAGAAGTAGCCTTTAGAAATCTATCTCCCTATTGTAAAAACGTGCTAGAGGAGGAAGGAGGACAGATGGGTGTAAAGTGCAAAAAACTTATGGCCACCCACCGTAGTAAAAAGGAGTATCTTATTTCCCTCCCCCTCCTACAGCTGTATATGGACTTAGGTCTGGAACTGGAAGCTGTTCATTCAATCTATGAATTCAGTCAAAGTGCTTACATGAACGATTTCATCAAAACTAACATCGAAGCGAGGACAGCGGCCACCTCATCAACAGAGAAAAAAGCTTTTAAGGCTATGAGTAACTGCGTCTTTGGGAAGACTTTACTGAACCCTTTGAAATACGCTGAAAAAAGTCGGGTTGTTACGAAGCCCGCGGTTTACTTAAAAGAGGCCCGTAACCCGCGGCTAAAATCATCCATTCGTTTGAGTGAAGACCGTGTTATCTGCACTTCCACCCTTCCGCAGGTTGCCATCAATATGCCTAATTATATAGGATTTGCCATTCTGGAAGCGGCCAAATTTGATCTCTATTATTTCTTTTATAAAATACTCAAGCGTAAGTATGGTGATAAAGTCAAACTCATTTACACTGACACAGATAGTTTCATTTTTGCTCTGGAAGTTCCCGACCTTAACTCGGAGTTTGCTCAAGAACCCCTGAAATCGTATATGGATTTTTCCAACTTCGATGAAGACCACCCTCTTTTTAATAATGAAAGAAAAGGCGAGTTGGGGCTTTTAAAATCGGAAACTGGTAGTACATTAATAGCAGAGGTGAAAGCGTTGAAACCTAAAATGTATTCTCTGTTACTAGCCAACCAGGAGCAGATTAACAGGGTAAAAGGTATTCCTCGCCACCTGCATTCTCGTATGAAGCATGAACAGTATTCCCAAATCCTGGAAGATCATCGGGTCAATTACGTCGCGGTACGTACAATTAGAAATGTTCAGGGGCAGATGAGTACCACCAAAGTAGAAAAGAAGTGTCTTTCAGCCTTTGACTCAAAACGTTTCCACGTAAGTCAATATAATTCTTACGCATACGGTCATCCGGATATTGTAGAGGAGGAGGATGAGCAAGTAGCGGGGGAGGTCCCCACCAAGAACCCTCTCCCCAAATTAGTGGTACCGTCTTATTCTCCACCACACCCACTTCCTCGCGTATATCAAAATTTGTGGAAAAAGAGAGAAGAAAAGGTTGGTGAGTACTTTCCTCTACCCGAAGGAAATCCATCTACATTGGGGTGAAAGGGTAAAACACGCTTCTCTCTCTCTCTCTCTCTCTCTCTCTCTCTCTCTCTCTCTCTCTCTCTCTCGCTACTTTCTTCATACTGATGGAAATTCCACCGTAATGACGTAGAAGGGAAGGCACGGAAGGAATTTCGAAGAAAAAATAACACCTCATCGTATATAATTGCTAAGTCCGCTTTTCCCTTTGTAAATGTACTGTCAAGCGGGTTGCTACTTTTTATTAATGGGGGTATTCATTCCGCCGTACTTATATCATTGCATTTGGAGTAAAGGCGCAGTTAAATGCGGGAACTGTTAAAATGTACAAGTGTTTTAAAGAAGATGACTTGGACATTTTTAGGGAGCCGGCGCGTATTATTGTGTCGGGCTTCTCCAACTCGGGAAAATCTTTCTTGGTTGAACAACTTATATTAAAGTATGAAAGTAAGTTTACACACATTGTTATGTGTGGTGTGGATAGCCATACTTTGAAAACCCATCCAACAATTGGGGCAAAACTCTCCCTCTACGCCAATATCGTAGACCCGATGAGTGAGATAGATACGGAAGCTGGGGTCTACTCGATATTATACATCCTCGATGATGTTTTTCTCGAGGCTGTCCATGACAAAATTGTTGTAGACGTCTTTACTAAGGGACGACATAAAAATATCTCTGTTATTTTTATTACGCAAAATATGTTTTACGGTGGTAAATACGCCAGGAATATAAGTATAAATGCCTCGCATATGCTTTTGCTGAGAACTAGGGATATGTCTCAAGTTGAGTTATTAGGAAGGCAAATATTCGGTTCGTCTTTATCGAAAAAATTTGTGCATGTCTATAAAAAGGCTGTTATGGCTAAACGCTTTTCCCATTTGCTGGTAGATTTAAGTTTAAATACTCCTAGCGAACTCCAGTTGAGAACAAATATAGCAGGGAGTTCCTCGTGTGAGGTAGTTTTTGGAGAATGGGAGACGTAAAGAGAAAGATTTTGGAAACCGTATATGAAAACTATTCACACCCATCAAGCTTGGGGGGTGTAAAATCCATCTATAAAGCCGCTAGAGCTCTGAACCCGGGAATTACCTTAAGTAATGTAAAAGACTATTTGGCGACGAAAGATGCTCATACATTGCATGCACTCACAAGAAAACACTTCCCGAGACGTCAAATGGTATCTCCAGCTCCTAGAGTTATTATCAGTTGCGATCTCGCGGATATGCGTCGTTTATCTAAATTTAACAAGGGCGTAAACTATCTTCTTATTTGCATAGATATCTTCTCCCGCTACCTCAAGATTGTTCCTCTCAGAAACAAGAAAGCACAGACTCTGTTAAAAGGCTTAATATCGATCCCTTCCTTACCCGAATTTCTGGGGGTTAGTCGCCTTCTTACCGACCGCGGGTCAGAATTTTATAACAAACTTACATCTAAGTATCTGGAAGAAAAAAATATAAAACTCTACAGCGTCTCCTCTTATGAAATCAAAGCCGCCATTGCCGAGCGTGTTATACGTACGCTAAAGCAAAAGATATATAAGCATTTAACTCTGCGAAATACTCTCGTCTATGTTGACGTCCTCCCCCAACTTGTAAAAAACTATAATAGATCCCCGCACCGAGGATTGGGAGGGGGGCTGACTCCCCTCGAAGTCCATAGATATACCGACCCAGAAATCATTACGCAACAATTTCGGAAAATGTATAAAGCAAGCGTGTTTAAACCCCAACAAAATAGTAATGCACTAGACGTGGGTCAGTCTGTGCGTATTGCGAGTGAGCTCCGACGGTCTGTATTCCATCGCGGGTATAAAATACAAAATACGCTAGAAATATTCAAAATTAGAAGCGTAGACAAGAGTCAGGCCCCATTGACTTATTATCTGGAAGATCTTGCCGGTGAGAAAATTGAAGGAGTTTTTTATAGAGCGGAACTAATACCCACGGCTATACCAGAAACTTTCCCTATAGATATTATCAGAAGGAAAGTCGTGAAGGGAAAAGTCAAGTATCTCGTATCATGGAGAGGATACCCACAAAGTTTTAACTCGTGGATACATAGTAAGGATGTTGAAAGGCTAGTCGGGAAAACTCGGAAATGAAATCCCACATACACAAACATGCTGATTTTCTTCTCTTCTTAAATAACCTCCCCACCAGAAAAAGGTCTGAATTAATTCCTTTACTGAAGAGGACCCATCTTGATTGCTTATCGGAGATCTTTTCCAACTTTTTAAAGGAAAATCTGACTCGAGATAGTAAATCAGTAGAAAAGGTGAAGAAATATAGGAATGAAATAAGGACAGTAGCCCGGAAAAAGACACCGCTTAAAGAGAAAAGAAAAATTTTATCATCACAGAGAGGGGGTGCTATACTTTCAGTACTTCTGCCTTTAGCAGCGAGTCTAATTGGGGGTTTGCTAGGAAGATGAAAGAGTATTGCCTAATACCGAGGAAGACGGCGGAAGGATTTAGTCTCCACCAAGACAGTGGGGAAAGTAGAGTTCAAAACTCTAAACAAAATGTAGAGGAGAATGGAAAGGGGGATAAGCAGCAAGGGGGGGGAGGAGGAGATAATAGTGATTTACTACGTAATCTATTGCAAATGATACAAGCGACGAAGTCCAAGTTTGAAAGTAAGCCAAAGAAAAGAAGACGTAAAGGGGTAGGGGAAAAACTAAAACGTGAGGCCGATCCTCTCCCCCTCCCTAAACAGGTAGTGTACAGCAATCCCCCTCTCGACCATCTGATAGATATGCAACTAACACCCACCAACAGAAGGCACGCCCTTGCTTTTCTCAAGTTTTTTGAAGGACGGAATGACTTCCAGTGGGATGATAGGGGAAATTTGAGAAAACCCATCGATCGTTTAAATGTAATGGTAGTGTTAAAGAAATTGATTCAACAAGCGGGGGCTATAGAGGAAGAGGACCTGCCTTTTTATAAAATCCTGTTGGATACAGCGGGAATTCCTTATTCATATATAAAGAATGCAAAAGCTCGGCTGCAAATTTATGGAAGTAAGGTGAAAATTGGGAAAGGTAGTCGAAAACGCGAGGAAACTAAAAGAAAAGAATTAAAAGACAAACTGCGTTGGGTTCCTTATTAGAAATTACAGTCTGGTGTAGATGGGTGTGCTAACATGTTGCACCATCCGAAATACGTGTGCTAACATGTAGCACCACCCGTAATAGGAAACGGTAGGGGGATTGGGGTGTCTATGACTGCGGTGATGTGCGGAGATTGACGCCGCAACTTTTCAGTCTACATCAGGACCTCCTCAGAATGCAGTACTCCCCTCTCAAACTCTCCATCACATCCTTTACGGACAGGGTCCTAAAGAGGGGCGATGTCTGCTTGGTAGTGGGTGGGAATTCTATAGCCGTTGAGTCATACGGCCTAGCTGGAGAGACGTATAAAGCCTACCCATACGGTGATATTGTGAGTAGTAGAAGACGTCTTTTTAATTTGTCCCGCTGCATTCGTGACGATCGACATCCCGTCGGAAGTGCCATCCTGAGGAAACCCCCGAGTTTCCCCACGGCGAGCGTACCATACGTAGCCACCCTAATTACCCAGTTCAACTATGGGTACTCATACGACAACGATAGTGATGGGAAGCTTCGATTGTATGTGGAAACTTCAAAAGATACTCATTTTGCCGTAAATCTACAAAATGATACTACCGAGGCCCGCATTTTCAACTTTAAGAGGTGTCTAAACGAACTGGAAGTATGTGCCATGGAAAAAATAAATGATAGTATAAAAATTTTCGCTGTACCTATTGGAATTGGGCGGTCTGGTCGTGCTGATTCAATATGGATGCAGTACTATTTGCCCGAGTTGGAGAATTCAGCGAGGAGGATGGCTGGAAGTGGTAAACAGCTTATTTTATTAGCCACTGAAAAATGCACGTTACCCACAGAATTGGGAAACCTGGAAAGGTTTTCACTCGCGGCGCCGAAGGATTTACCCGCTATTGTCCCTATTTGATTATTTTCAATGTTATTTTGTATTTCACTGAAAAAAGTTATAGGGTGTATTATTTTTCGCTTTTAAGTTTGACTAGATATACTCTCCATTCTGTGAATAAGGTGATTTTCCTTTTCTCGTATTCTTCTTTAAAAATTAGTAATAAAGTAGACCATTTTGTTTTATGTTTTGGGTGATGTAATTCTCATCTGCGAATGAGAATAATCCAGTAGGTGCATTTGAACTTTTAAGTTTGGCGTAATGTAGTCATTCTGCGAATGTGTGGATTTCATTTTTCTTATATTTTGTTTCTCTCTCTTTAAAAAGAAAAAAATATCCTGTATTTTATGTTATGTAATCCCTTTCAGCGTCAGGGAGTAATTATGTAAGTGTCTTTGAACTCTTAAGTTTGGCGTAATATACCCTTTCTGTGAATGAGGTGATTTTTTCATTTCAGATATTTTACCTGTCAAAAAAATAGTTATAAACTGTGTCATGCTGTACTTTTATCTTTGGGTTATGTCATCCCCATTCGGGGGTAATTATGTAATAGTGACTTCATTAATAAAAAGTCGTACTGTCTTTTGGTTTAAATATACCCAACACAAGTAGAATACTTTCAGTCATTTCTTAGCCACAATGGGTGGCGAAAGCCATATCGTAACACTGACCTCTCTGGGTAATAGGGATATCTTCCCTGAAAATAATGCAGGTAACTTTACAAATAAGCTTCAGAATAGTATAAATTTAGATCATAATTTGGAGCATGAAGTAGCACTCATCAATATTCATTACCCAAATGAAATATATGGCCTCGTCAGTGGTGAGGTTGATTCCGGAATAGAAATAATTATTACAAAGGTACGGATATCCATAGGGGGTGAGCCTACTATTACGTCACGTACAGAGGAAACCTACAAGCCTAGATTAAGCATTCTATCCACTGATGCTGGCTATATGGTATCCAGTATAAATGAAGACATAACATACGCTTTGAAAAACGTCCTACCGATCGAATTTTATAAGGAAAATATACCCGCGACAGGTCTATTAGAATATGACTATCAAAGAGGGAGAGTTCTACTCAAGTTCACAAAGAGACAGGAAACAAGAGAGGGAATTTATCGAAAAGGTCCCATTCAGGCCGTAAAATTAAAATTTGGAAAAAGAATTGGAGCTACTTTGGGTTTTAATACAGACAAACCATATCAAATTTTTGAAACCACCGCAGGGGAACCCATGATTAAGACGCATAATCTGCTGGCACCTTTCCCTCCCTCCCCAACATCCGGGGTAGATTTTGTTCTTGTTTATTCAGATATTGTTGAAAGATCTTATTTCGGGGGCAAGAAAGTTAATATATTAGACAGCTTTAGTATGTGGGGTAGTAAAACGAGGGGGTATCATAATTACGTGTATTACCCCTTAGGGACAAAGGAATTGGATGCAATATCAATCCGCTTGACTGATCAAGAAGGACGAGCAATACACTTTCGTGAGGATAGTAGCACTATATGCATTCTTCATATTAGACCGAAACAGAAAACAATATAAAAGCAAGTACCCAAGCACTTGGGTTTATTCTGGAGCGGGGCATCATGAGGGTTACGTTTATCCCTCCCTCTCCCGAGGAGTTCAGTATCATATTTACTAGTGACCCCATAAAACTTCAACGGGGAGGGTCTCTAGGGGATATTGAGATATTTAGAGCCCCCAGGCGTTCGCAACAGGGTGGTGGAATTTTTAGCCTATTAGCTGGGCTGGCTAAAAGAGTCGCACCCTTTGTAGCAAAAGCCGTCTTACCATCGGCCCTGGAATTTGGTCAAAATGTTATAGGTGATTTACAGCAGGGAACAAAAGATTTCAGGTCTAGTCTTAAACAAAGGGGGGTAGAAGCGCTAAAATCGACTGGGAGACGCATCGTTACTGGCCGGGGAAAGAAAAGGAAAAAAGTTAAAAGAAATGGCAAGAGAAGAGTAAATAAAAAGAAAATCCATCGTAGGAATTTAGGATATAAAGACGTGTTTAGCGCGATGTAATTTAGTTCCAGTAAATAAGTGCGTGAGCAAAGACATTAACAATGGCATCTGCTGCTCCGAGAATTGCTGGTCATGTGGGGAATGAATTACCAACATCCCATTTTACCGCTGGCGTCGTAGACAGTTTTCCGAGACCCAACCGGATGAGGATAGTAGAGACATCAGTCACTGATCGACAGACGTCTTTTATTCTCCCTACTAATCTTACCTCGGGAGGAGCTATCACTGATCGCTATCTCGAATTTCGTATCAATGGCATAGAAGGAACTCTAATTGATTTAGCGAGTCTAGCTATAGAACTTCATTTAAAAGTCACGGCCCCAGATGGAAGTGCGTTAGGTGATGCTACAGACGTTATCTTCGTCAATGCTTTGGCGAATACAATCTTTAAGTCAACCCAGGTTTATATCGGTGAAAGACTTGTAGAATCAAATCCCCATTTCAATTACTGGTCTTTTATAAAGTTATTAACTACTGCTAAATCCCACACTGTGAAAACAATTGGGCGTCTTGGTTATCTTTTCCAGGATTACAAGGGGACTTCCATTTCAAATGTACTTCCGCCTGATTATTTTACAAAATTGAACAAAATGGAAAAGGAGTGGGTGACTAAGGGAAAAAGAGAAGGACTTCATATCATTCACCCGCTTATGCTCGATGTTGCCTCAGTAGATGAATATTTGATGGATAATATCAACGTTCGTATCAAGTTGGAATTAGCTCCGAATGCGTGGTTCATTAATTCCACTGCAACTATCGACGAATTTAAATTTAATCTCCAAGAAGCTAGACTACACGTTGATAAAGTCATCCCGAGACCACCGGCTTTACTCGCACTCCATCGAGCACTTTCGAATCCTAATAGTTCCGTGGAAACTGTCTTTAATAAAACACTTTACAGGACGTACGCATTGGCTCCTAATCAGACTCAGGCAACGTTGGATTTACCTTTCAATAAGGTCATACCTGAAAAATTATACCTGGCCATTGTTAATATGGAGAGCTTTAATGGAGTATTGAATAGAAACCCTATTTATTTCGGACATAATAATTTAAGTCATATAGGAGTAACGCTAAATGGTTCCACTTTATACGACATAAGGTCACAATTCCCAGAAAATTATTCCCATCTTTACTACGAGACATTAAAATCTTTAGGGTTAACTTATGACCACCTAATTCATTTTGATTGTTACGATCGTGGACGGACTGTAATTGCTTTCAACTTCAAACCCGAAATTGCATTAATGGATACTCTGGAGGTAGAGAAAAATGGGGACTTGCGGATTAATTTAACGTTTGATCAGCAGATTAACGAAAATAGGCTTATTTTATTGTTTGGAGAAACCCAGGGAGTTATAACTATTGATCAAAACCGGAATGTATATTGCGACGTCAGGGCGTAAGACATGAAAGTTTTCCTACGGATTCTTTCAGCATAAATACACAGCCTGTAATAAATGAACACCCATTAATGAATGGTTTCCTAAAAGAAGGTAAAAATATCCGCTGTTTTCATGAAGGATAATTTTACAGGGAGTTTTTCCTAATAATAGCAAAACGTTGTTACACGTATTTTAGAATAAGTGTGTGTGTGTGTGTGTGTGTGTGTGTGTGTGTGTGTGTGTTTAAGAGGGTAGGGGGGTGTTGGGAGTCCACTGCCCCGCTTTCCATATCGTTATTTGGTGAAAATATATTAACGGGGAGGGGTAAAATGACCAAGTAGTCGTACCCCGGAAGTGGTATGGGTGAGGTGTAAGATGAATACCAGAGATATAGAATTTGCTTTGAGGAATAAACTCGGGAATGAAGCACACTTTTATGGATGCGTATCCAGTGACCATTTGGCTGGGTTCGAGATACCCTTGACGAGACCTAAGTCAATTATACTTATTGCAAATACACTTGCTTCTCACCAACATCGTAAAGTGGGTCACTGGGTTGTTTTTATTATCCAGAAGTCCCCATTTCAAAACATCATCTTTTACGACCCTTTAGGTATGCGGCCTGAAGAACATTCGACGTATTTCACCGAATTTTTACGAAGACATTCCACCATGAAGTGCTTTGCCAATGTTATGCGAGTGCAAAATTACAATTCGTCTCTGTGCGCGTTCCACTGCTTATATTTCACCCACAGTGTAACTTTAAACGGGGTGTGTGGAGCCATTAGGAAACTGAGGGAACATTTATCACCATCCAATTTAAAGGAAAATGATGTCACTGTATTACTTTATTATCTTTTACATCTTAACAGTCGTCCATGTATGTATATCTGGCGTCACACCAAGCCAGAATTATCAATGGAGATTTGTGAGTTGCTAAAACGACGTAAATAAAGCCGATCCGCTTTAGTTATCTATTTTCAAAATATCCTGTATGGTTATTTTACTGAAATGTTTCCTAATAATAAACTTATATTAAGTAGTATGTGTTTCTTTTATTATCCTCCCACGTATTTTGGTGTGTGTGTATGAACTCATCTTAGACCCTATCCCAAAATATTTTGCTTTTGTTTTATTATTATTATTATTATTATTATTATTATTATTATTATTATTATTATTATTATTAATAAACAAATATTAAGTACTATGTGTTTTATTACACCTTCTCTGTAGAAAGAGAGAGAGAGAGAGCTTTGCCTAATGTTTAAGATTACGCGTCTGGGGCAAGTTGGAACAGGTGCTTAGCCCCATCACGGCTTAGCCCTTTGACTCGGGTGTAGAGACTGTCTGGGCATGTTTTATCATTACAAAAAATTAATCCTTACAAATAGCCCAGGTGGGACAGCGTAATGGATGGTAAGATGACTCAGTATTACTGTGGACAAAACCCCCAAGGAAAATACTCGTCCCTTTAAAAAAGGGGTAAGAGTAACAATATCCCTCAAATGAAATTCGGGGGAATCAGTTTCCCCGACCCCGATGAGTATGATTTCCAAATATTGTAGAGGTGTGTGGAGCCATTAGGAAACTGAGGGAACATTTATCACCATCCAATTTAAAGGAAAATGATGGCCAGAATTATCAATGGAGTTTTGTGAGTTGTATCAATGGAGATTTGTGAGTTGCTAAAACGACGTAGATAAAGCCGATCCGCTTTAGTTATCTAGGGGACAGCGTAATGGGTGGTAAGATGACTCAGTATTACTGTAGACGAGCTCTCGCTACGTTAACGGTAAGGTTTGGGACTGGTACTTAGGCCTACCTACGGGTGGAGAACGAAAGTTGAAGGGATGAACCTCTGACTCGGTGTAGAGGATGCCCCGCGTTTTACCCTATCATCGCAAATGATTAGGGATTGCGCGTCAGGTGCAGGGTGTGACAAGTGTAGGCCTATCAACAGGTAGCGAACGGGGGCCGCGGGTTAGCCCTTTGGACTCGGGTGTAGAGACTGTCTGGGCATGTTTTACCCTATCATTACAAATAATTAATCATTACAAATAGCCCAGGTTGGAACGCAGCTTCAGGGGGTAAGATGACTCGGTATTACTGTAGACGCGCTCTCACTACGTTAATGACGAAAGTTAAACCCGTTTTTTTTTTAAAACACCGTAAACCCGTTTTTAAACACCAACAATGTTTTGTAAACAAAAACCCTTAAATAGTGCCAAACTATCTTTAATACCACTATACTACGATTTCACCCTCAATATTTGTAAACAAATTCCCTTTAATAGTAGCCCACTATGAATACGTTCTCAAGGTTTTCTAAACAGTGCCACAGTTCCTGGTACGTATAAACACGTACGTACGTACGTCATTACGATTATGTGTTTCTTTTATTATCCTCCCACGTATTTTGGTGTGTGTGTATGAACTCATCTTAGACCCTATCCCAAAATATTTTGCTTTTGTTTTATTATTATTATTATTATTATTATTATTATTATTATTATTATTATTATTATTATTATTAATAAACAAATATTAAGTACTATGTGTTTTATTACACCTTCTCTGTAGAGAGAGAGAGCTTTGCCTAAGTTTAAGATTACACGTCTGGGGCAAGTTGGAACAGGTGCTTAGCCCCATCACGGCTTAGCCCTTTGACTCGGGTGTAGAGACTGTCTGGGCATGTTTTATCATTACAAAAAATTAATCCTTACAAATACCCCAGGTGGGACAGCGTAATGGATGGTAAGATGACTCAGTATTACTGTAGACGATGACAAGTGTAGGCCTA
>NC_090749.1:64168694-64173694 GCF_036898095.1 Palaemon carinicauda
TCATTCACTCAATAATGATAATAATAATAATAATAATAATAATAATAATAATAATAATAATAATAATAATAATAATAATCATCATCATCATCATCATCATCATCATACAGTTTAATATCCTATGAACTACCACATTAAAAAAAACAATTATTTTTTCAACTATCATAATTATCATTTACCTGGCAAGTTACAATCCTATATGTAGAAGGTTAAAAACTCTATGGCACCAATAAAGAAAAAACTGAAAAAGAAACCAAAGTAAGGAAAAAAAAAAAAACAAATTAAACCATACTAAATGATAAGAAGCAACGTTGAAACAAAATTACCCATATTGGTATTCTAGAATTTCATAGATTCAATGATTGGAGGGGCAGATCCTTCCATAATTTAGTCACAGCAGGAAGGAATCTTTTAGAATACCGTATAGTAATGAGCCTTTGAAATAAAAGGTAATACTTGGAATTCAGGGATGATATTATACTCTTGGGAATACCTGAATTATATAAGGGAGTTTTAGCATTACGAATCTTTTTATGAGGTGATAGTGTCAAAGATACACAAATGCAGCCGTTTCTAGTTAACTGCGGGACAAAGGCCTCAGACATTTCCTTATTCATGTCTGGAGTTTGGTCATTTTCATCATCCCGCTGGCCAGTGTAGATTGGTGATGGTGGGAGATTTTAACTGATCACTCACAGCAAACAACCTGGCATGGGTGGCCCTTTCACCACGTCAAGGCATCAAGGACAAGAAAATTACAAGATCTCAGATTTTTGTCTAACAATTCAAGATGAGACCCAGTTGCAAAAAAGCACACAGATTACTATAAAAAATATTGCAAATTTTGAGAATAAAAAAATTCCTTGGGATATGGATGTATGTAAAAAACCTTGAAAACTTAAAAATTCTCTTTTCATATTGAATTAGAAGGATGTCTCATTAATTGATTTTGAACAAAAATAAATACAATTTCATATGAGGTGAATGTATCTAGAAAGAAATCAAGGCATGGAAAATCAAATTTCCTTTGCCTACTATGATGTCAGGATGCCAGGAAACTTCTAATCATTCATTCATTTTCCTACTAATAATCATACGTTGAGTTTTGTTACGATATAATATCAAAACCTAATATTCTGCATCATACTATATAATATTTTCAACTAGATCTTTATTAAAAGATTCAGCAACCACAGGCCTAAACTCCAGAACTGTGACCATTGTGAAGAGAATAGAATCATCTGCATATGCAGCAAACTAATTTTGAAGGCCGAGCCAAGCATCATGCCTTTATAATTTGTGAAGACAATGCTGATAACTCTATTCTTTGTCACTATGGTAACCATTAACAACACTTTGCAAACAATTAGCTAAAAATCAATAATAATATAAAAAAAAACAGATTCCTCAACTCTCATCTGATTCAGCTTGTGGAAAAAGGGGCTTTCCGATAAACTTGGCGACCAAAATCAGGGATTTCTATTCAGAAAGGGAAACTTTATACATAGAATCGCAAACAACGAAGATCTTGCGAAAGTCAACCTGTAATTTCATGAACAGATGATTACTTTGGAAATTTGCCAAAAGACCTTTCAAAAGTTTAGAGAATATTGGATTACAGAAATTGGTCTGTAATCTACAACATTCCTCGCTTACCTAATCTAGTGACATTACAAATTCTCAAAAAAAAAAAATAAATAAATAAATAAATAAAAAAAGTCACCTGTCTTTACTGATAATAAAGAAAAATACACATGTGGGTTAACCTCTAAAACTATCAAGGTCAAGGTCAAAGATTCTTCATTTCGAGAAAATGAGAAGCTAAACTGATGAGATTAGTTTTATGAAAACCTGAATGAAGCAGAATTTGTCATTGCTGTGTAATGCCCAACGCATGATGCAGAATTGCGTAACAGAGCCATCTGGTCTAAGTAAAAGAACTATTGTCAAGTCTTGACATAAGAGTACAAATTTGAGGACAGGTCATATTTTGTGTTAATATTTTGGCTTAAGATAAATAATATTCATCTTTAGCATCACTATCAAAATGTGATATAATAAATCTCGATAAAATAACAAAATCAACATAAAAAATTCCAATAAAATAAGAAAATCAACATCGATAATACAAAAAATTATGTTAACTTTAGTCCCATTGCCAATTACTTCTCTAAAGATGACCTGCCTAAAGCTTGGGGATACTTGCTATTAATCTGATTGACCAGAGAGAGAGAGAGAGAGAGAGAGAGAGAGAGAGAGAGAGAGAGAGAGAGAGAGAGAGAGAGAGAGAGAGAGAGAGAAAGTTTTTTCATCTTAACTATTGTATCTTTTCATCTTGGATAGTGTGGTATCAGATTGTGTTATGCTTATCCATCCAGAAAGTTGTATGGAATAAGGTTCCTAATGGAGTGTCAATTGTAACCTTAGTTACAGCCACATAAGTCATCTAACTACCTGGCACGTAATTAACTGGTTACACTAGCAATGGCTCTATGGGAATTTTCTTTATTACGGAAAAATGCTACTGTTTTAAACGTAACACGGACACACACACACACACACATATATATATATATATATATATATATATATATATATATATATATATATATATATATATATATATATATATATATATATATATATACACACATATATAAACTTGTATTTATACGCATATTAAATTACTCATATTTCTTATTCGAGCAATAATATTCATAACAATACGAATCTTTAACGTTAACATATCACTGCTCTAGCATTATATTATTGTTATTAGTATTAATTGCTAAGCTACAGCCTAGTTGGAAAAGCAGGATGCTATAAGCCCAGGGGATCCAACAGGGAAAATTGCCCAGTGAAGAAAGGAAAGAAGAAAAATAAATACTTCAAGAACAGTAACATTAAAATAAATATCTCTTATATAAACTATAAAAACTTTAACAAAACAAGAGGAAGAGATATTAGATATAAAAGTGTGCCCGAGTGTACCCTCAACCAATAAAAAGAATTATATTTATCATTGCTATAATGCATACACTCAAATGTACAAACACACATGCATTATATATATACATATACATATATATATATATATATATATATATATATATATATATATATATATATATTGTGTGTGTTTGTGTGTGGTGTGTGCGTGTGTGTATGTTTGCATACGATTGTGTGTATAGGTATGTGATCAAAGGTTAAATATTTATTCAATTGTTTTAACTCAAATTACTAGTGTGAAAATTAGTTTCCAAATATCCAAATATAATTAATTTTTCGCCTGTTTCAAAAACATCATAACTCAGTTTCGAATCAAAGTAATTAATTTCAATGAAGGATATTCATATTTCCATATATCATTGCTCAAGTTATGAAAATATTATGGTGATATATGAATCATAAAAATACACTCGAAAATAATTTCATGTTTAATCTATTTACCAAAAATTCATTTATATATAAATTAAAACATAATTATATAACATCATAAACAAAATCGCAAAACCAGATATAATTTCAAGTCTAGTTTTTTAAAAAAAATGTAATTAAGGACACAATTTAATTATCTTTTTCTGTTTAAATAAATAAAAACATAAAACCATTTTTCCGAGTTTACATTCGTTTCAATTACACTTTCCAATAAACAAATAGATTCATTGGAAGATGTGAAAACATTTGAATGTTTAAATTCATAGCTGTAATTTATTGTAAAACCAGACAATTAATTCAGGGCTGAGTAAATTGTATTTTCTGAACTGCCCGATTTATTCGAATCCAAAACACAGCGAACGAACAAAGTACAATTTATATTTAAAACAGATCATTTTCCATTTTCAGATGATGAATAGTTAAATTTTAATGTATTGTAAGTTTTAAATTTGTCGATTTCTTTGCAACCACACAAAAAATTTCATGCAATCACACGTATTATGATATAATCATTACAGTAAACAAAATGTACATTCCTTACAAAACGATTGTATTACTAATAGTTAAGCTACAATACCAACTGGAAAAGCAGGATGCTATAAGCCCAAGGGCTCTAACAGGGAAAATAGCCCTGTGAAGAAAGGAAATAAGGAAACAGATAGAATAGTTTGTGCCCGAGTGTACCATCAAGCAAGAAAATTCTAACCCAATTCAGTGGAAGACCATGGTAAAGAGGCTATGTCACTAACCCAGACTAAAGAACAATGGTTTGATTTTTTAATGTCCTTCTCTAAGAAGAGCTGCTTATCATAGATATAGTCTGTCTTATATCTTTACCAAGAGGAAAATAAGCGCTGAACAATACAGTGCAGTAGTTAACCCCTTGAGCGAAGAATTATTATTTGGTTATGTGTATGAAGAAAGATAATAATGTGCAAAGAATAAGCCGGACTATTTGGTTTATGTGTAAGCAAAGGAAAAAATGAACGGTCACCAGAGAGGGACCAAATATAGTACTATTCGACCAGTCAATGGACCAAGTAAAATCTCTACTGGTAGTATCTCAACGCGTGTCATAGGCATCTTGGTACTTATGCTATACATATTGCTACGAAATGCTTACTTAACTGCGAGGAAATGCATTAAAATCTTTGATAGAAACAGGCTTATATTGAAAGGTGATTTAGATTAAAACTAGCGGTGTTAGAAACGGCAGACACCGTCCCTCGAATGCGAACCTTCACAAGGGTTGTGGAGCCGATGTGGTAACGTCCCTAACTGGTGAACGCCAGTTTATTCTTAGTTCCTTTGGTCACTACAACCTCACCATCCTTGCGAACTAAGGATGAGGGTTTTGGGGAGTCTATAGGTCTATTTGCTAAGTAATCAGCAGCCATTGCCTGGCCCTTCTTGGTCCTAGCTTGGGTGGAGAGGGGGTTGGGCGCTGATCATATGTATGCATGGTCAGTCTTTGGGGCATTGTCCTACTAGATAGGGCAGTGTCACTGTCCCTTGCCTCTGCCATTCCTGAGCGGCCTTTAAACCTTCATAATACAACAATT
>NC_090749.1:64181194-64196194 GCF_036898095.1 Palaemon carinicauda
CCTCGTCCTAGCTTGGGTAGAGAGGGGGGTTGGGCGCTAATCTTTCGTATTTATGGTTAGTCTATAGGACAATGTCACTGTCCTTGCCTCTGCCATTCATGAGGGACCTTTAAAAAAAAACACTATAATATCCTCTAACATCCTCTATGCTTTAGGCAGTCACCTTATCCAAAGACTCGCAAGCGCGCATCAAAATGATGAAATATAGCGAGACTCAATTTGCATAACCGAAAGTTTTGTTATCGAGGTCTTAAGTTCAAAGTACCTAAGGGTAATCCTATTCATGGCTTACTTAATCATGCCTGAAGAGAAGAATCCAGGGTCCTCGTTCTTGCCTTCACACGGACGGTGGTCTTTTTAATATTAAGCCAAACAGACATAACAGTGATTAACATCACATTTATAATTTAACTGTTACTCTGTAGAGGAGCTTTTGAGCACTTAAACTCATCATCATCAGCAGTTGTTAGTCCACTGCAGAACAAAGGCCTTAGACATGTCCTTTCACTCACGTCTGTTTGTCTTTCTATGCCAGTCTATACCGGAAAATTTCCTTGTTAGTCACTCCATCATCTTCCTTCCCCTGCTTCTTATGCAATCTATAGGAACACGGTCTGTTATTCTTTTTGTTCATTTATTATCTGTCATTCTCATTATATGTCCTGCCCATGTCCATTTCTTTTTCTTTCATATTGTTAGAATATCCTCAACTTTAATTTGCTCTCGTATCCAAGTTATTCCTTTTCTGTCTCTTAGTGTTATTCGCATCATTATTCTCTCCATTGTTCTTTGAGTTGTAGTTAGCTTTTATTCTAAGGCCTCAACTACTTCATAGCAAACATCTAAGGCTTATCAGTAGTGATTCAACCACCAACTCACTGCGCAAATCGATGCTTTCTTGTTGAGTTCCTTCATTTCTATTAGTATTTTCAAGCCATCGCTGATCTCTACTGGCAGTTATAGGTCTTTTTTTGATAATTATATACTCGTGTTCCGGAGTCCAATACGAGATATTATGACAGTTAGGTTTCATTATTCATAAATTAAGTATTATATATCTATACACACACACATATATATACATGTATATATATATATATATATATATATATATATATATATATATATATATATATATATATATATATATATATATACATATATATATATATATATATATATATATATATATATATATATATGATATAATATATATAAATATATATATCTATATATATACATATATATATATATATATATATATATATATATATATATATATATATATATATATATATATATATAATATATAATATATATAAATATATATATCTATATATATACATACATATATATATATATATATATATATATATATATATATATATATATATATATATATATATATATATAAATTATATACTTTTAAGCAAACAAATTTTTTGATTAAGTTCCAGAAGAAAGATAAGAAATTAGATATATCCTGAAACTCTAATCCTAAACAAAAGAGTAACCTAGTAAGTTACCTAGGAAAGAAGACATGCTAAACCAGAAACAAAAAAAAAAAAAATACCAAAGAAGTAACCATAGAAAGAACGATAAAGAAACAACTACTAAAACTCCAAGGTAAAGTGCTAATGATACCTCAAAGTATAGCCAAAGACTTCAAATGAAACCCAAGAATTCCTTTGTGAATCTGAGAAGATTCATCCACTTGTCTTTGAATGGCTTTCATTACTGCTGAAGTTTTGACAAAAAAACACAAGCTTTCTCAGAGTGCATAACTGCCATAAATTGTGACAAATATCCCACCACAAGGCTAGTAATACCATCAAATTACTGGATAACATCGAATATATATATGTATATATATATATGTACATATATATATATATATATATATATATATATATATATATATATATATATATATATATATATATATATATATATATATATATATCCCTAATACTCTTCCAAAGAAATTAAAAATACCCACAGACTATAAGAAAACGTCACCGTATATTCTCGAATTGGTCAAAACATAAGGAAAAAAAGGACACTTTTTACCAACAAGAAAAATAGATGCCGACTCGATGAGTTGTCTCAGAAAAGAGAGAGAGAGAGAGAGAGAGAGAGAGAGAGAGAGAGAGAGAGAGAGAGAGAGAGAGAGAGACTCTTCTGTATTAAGAACAATGTTTGTCTGCTGCTTCTATCTCCAAGGGGGTTTTGGATGGACGGACGGTCTTACGCTTCCTTGCTTTTATAAAGTCATATTCCGGCTCCTCTGCCTTCGTCCTGTCCCCATGAGGGGAAGCTAAGGTCACCCCAACCTTCCGCTCACCTACCTTAAGGCTTATTTTCTTAGTAAGAATGGCTATAGAAACGTCTTAGTGCAATCTTGGCATAAGGGTTGGTCATGCGTTCATGCTTCAGATAATTGGGAATAGAGGTTCGACCGTATGAGGTCGTTAAATAAAGGCAGTTTTTCTTTGGACCTCAAACAACATGTGCAGAGGAGTCAGTCACCTTTTGCACCCCTTTTAACAGGGTGTCTTTACCTAAGCATCTTTACAAACATAGGAAAAAAGGGAAATCGTTTCTATGACCTGTAGGGATAAGATTTATTCTTTTCTTAGTTCATCCCCAGAGTTAACATCTAAGCAAATCAAGCTCTATGAACTCTTTTCCACAAAGCACCAATAAACCAACAATATCTAACCCTTACGCCTCTTCTGCATATGGCAACCAACCATCCTCCATGAAAGAGTGACATAACTCTATCAACAACAGACCTTATGAACGTGGATATAAGACCCATTCTCCTTCCAAACACTCTCCCGTCTACCTAAACCAGCTGAAATTTAAGTAATTCTGTCAAGGTATATTGAATAGAAGCCCCTTCCTAGCTTTCTTAGCAGGAATAGGGAAAGACCCGCGGGATTCTAAGGGTAAAAAGAAAGAAAATGAAAAAAAGAGGTTTATAATAAGGTGCTAAATATTTGATGCATTGAACGACCCGCTCTACTCATATCTAATTAAGACTCACTGTCAGGAGAGAGAGAGAGAGAGAGAGAGAGAGAGAGAGAGAGAGAGAGAGAGAGAGAGAGAGAGAGAGAGAGAGAGAAAATCTTACAACTTCCTTGCTTCGAGTTTTGATGTACGTTATTATTATTATTATTATTATTATTACTTTCTAAGCTACAACCATAGTTGGAAAAGCAGGATGCTATAAGTCCAGGGGCTCCAACCGGGAAAATAGCACAGTGAGAAAAGGAAACAAGGAAAAATAAAGTATCTTATGAAGAGTACCAACATTAAAATCAACATCTCTTACATAAACTATATAAACTTTAACAAAACAAGAGGAAGACAAATAAGATAGAATAGTGAGCCCGAGGGTACCCTCAATCAAGAGAACTCAACTCATGACAGTGGAAGACCATGGTACAGAGGCTATGGCACTACCCAACAATGGTATAACTTTGGAGTGTCCTTCTCCTAGAAGAGCTGTTTAGCAAAGCTAAAGAGTCTCTTTTACCCATACCAAGAGGAAAGTGGCCACTGAACAATTACAGTGCAGTAGTTAACCCCTTGGGCGAAGAAGAATTGTTTAGTAATCTCGATGTTGTCAGGTGAATGAGGAAAGAGTAGAATATGTAAAAAAACATGCCAGCCTATTCATTGAATGTTTAAGCATAGGGGAAATGAACCGTAACCAGAAAGAAGGATCCAATGTAGCACTGTGTGGCCAGACTAAAGATGCCATAACTCTCTAGTGGTACTACCTCAATGGGTGGCTGGTGCCATGGCCAACCTACTACCTCTATATATATATATATATATATATATATATATATATATATATATATATATATATATATATATATATATATATATGTATGTATATGTATATAAATATATATATATATGTATGTATATGTATATAAATATATATATATATATATATATATATATATATATATATATATATATATATATATATATATGAATATATTTATATATATATGTATATATATATAAATATATATATATATATATATATATATATATATATATATATATATATATATATATATATATATATAGATATATATATATACATATATATATATATATATATATAAATATATGTATATGTATATATATAAATATATATATATATATATATATATATATATATATATATATATATATATATATATATATATATATATATATATATATATATATATATATATATAAATTTTATAAATAGTAAAATAACGAATAAAACACAACATTTTGGAAACTGCAGTTTTCTTCTCCAGACGTATGTCAAGATAAGAACTACAAAACAAGCACCTATATACCCCTGAAAGATTTATAAGGAGACAGTTCATATCTACGCTACTGATACACAACTGAGGTATTATTCTTTCGGTAAATAATTCTTTACTGATCACGCTTGATTCTACCATCTGACCTTTCAACAAACAGCTTCTTCTTCTTCAAGTCATGAGTGACAAACTTCAATGCAAGGATTTAAGCTATAGGTGATTGAAGATAGCTTCCTTTTGTCGTCTGTACTCCGAAATTATTCTTGGTAAAAGAGATTTTACTATAATTTAGCGGTTTTATCCCAATCCTGACATGGGAATTTGCATACTTGCTTGTATATTGAATTTCATATTTGTAGGATGTTTTTTAAGATTTTTTCCCGGTAATTGTTTACAACACCACGCTCTCCATTTATTCCAAAATAATGCAATCCTGCAGTTTTCATCTTCTTGCAGAGTAATTAGGTGGTTATTTAAATTCTGGGAAAGCAATAATAAGCAAGATAAAGACATTTAAAAAAAGGAATTCTATTAAATCCTCCCCATTCTACCTTGTATGTAATTAAAGGCGGCTCATGAATGAAAGATGCAAGGGACTGACTATATATACATATGATCAGCACCTAAGCCTCCTCTCCACCCAAGATATGACCAAGGAGGGCCTGGCAAGGGCACCTGATGACTCAGCGGATAGAGCTATAGGATCCCACAAACACCCCATCCTTAGCTCACAAGGATGGTGAAATTACAGCGACCCAAGAAACTAACGATTTTGTACGGGACTCTAACCCGAGTCTGGCGTTCACCAGTCCGGGGCGTTACCACATCAACCGACAGAATCCCAATTATACATATGAAAGTTTTGAATATTGAGAAATGATAATAAAAGTTATCTCACTAAGTTTTCCATGGTGATCTGAATGGCGAGGAAAAGTTATAAATTTATTCACAATAATGTTTTAAATTCAGATTCTTTCTTTTCCTTTGTATCAGACAAAAATAACAAGCTTGATTTCATTGCAGTATTTGACATATTTATTGCCGATAAAAATGAAAATCCTGAAGATGTATGTTGGATGGAAATATCACTGAATTCTAGTTGCGACTTTAGTATTAGTTATTCACTCCTTCGTAGATTTACGATCAGCCATCTAAATCCTTCATTAATTAAATGTCATAGCTAATATGAGATAAGTCACAAAGATTAGGGTTATGGAAAGTACTATATCGGCAGAATACAACTTCTTAGTGACACAAGACTTTTAAGAAGAATAAAATCACTTAATAAATATTCTTGCAGAGTTTTTTCGATAAAGTACAATCAAATGGTACACACCGGAAGAGGACTGAATTGTTAGAGAAGCTGAAACAATTAATCCCAAACGCCACCCTAAAGACACACACATGTTCTTTAAAAGATAAATAATTTCCTACTAGCAACAACTTATAACAAAACAAAAAATAGTCATACAATGCACATCAAATACCTTATTCTCCTCCGGGTGTAATTTCTGAACATGCCCAGCCCTATGAGTCTACCTTTAAAGATATGGCCATAAAATCCCTAGTACCCAAAAATATGACTTGAATAACATATGTTGATGAAATTCAAATCTTCTGGAATCCATTTATGGAGACTTCAACGTTTCAGTAACTTAAGATGACAGGAAAACAGAATAGAAATTATCTTTGGACGTATAATCTATTCGAATTACCAATTAATATAAACTTACCTTTTACAAAAATCCAATATTTGCATCGCACTAAATTTACCTTTTTATCTTCCAAGATATCTGTTAAAATTGAATATGTTGTAGTTTTATTTCAACGACTGCATATGACTGACTCCAAAGTAAATTAAGAAACAAGCTCTCATATTTCAAAGACCCTACAAAGATAACCAGATTGTATACAGCCTTACACAAGTTAAGCTATAGAAACATTTGGTCTTGAAATGAATAATATAATTGGATTACATTTAAATATTGACGTGGCAACGCTTTCTCCTAGCTCAGGGGTTCTCAACCTGGGGTGCATGTACCCCTAATGGTGCATTTGTAATTTTCAATGAGTACATTGGATCAACCAAGAAACCCAGTACTGCTGTGATATAATTATCATAATATCAATTTCTTACTTTCTTTTTTTTTATCCTCAATTTCAGATGCACACAGAAATCTATTAACAGAGACAAGGGATACACAAATGGGTTAAGAACCCCTTTCCGAGCTATCTCACCATGAGAAGAAAATTTGATATTCGTCCAATATATGCAAATTGGTATAAAAAGTCCTGTGTCTCAATAGTGATGAATCCAACGGAGGATCTCTACTAGAAAATCACTCTCAAAGAAGAACTCAGCATAAGAAATCGCTAAGAGAAATCGGATACCTTCAATCAAATTGAAAAACAAATTATTCGAATCATCTGGAACTCGTCCTTTATAGTATTCAGATTTCAAGAAAATTAACCTGATGTATATCTCAAGGGTTTAGAAATTCCGATCCCGAGATTAGGATTTACGTTTTAACCGATTGAATTGAAACCCGGAGAATAATATAGAAACAGTGACTTTGTCTCTTCTATGAGAGCAGTCTTCCGGCGAGTTTGTCATTGTTGTTTATATATATATATATATATATATATATATATATATATATATATATATATATATATATATATATATATATATATATATATATATATATATATATATATATATATATATATATATATATATATATATATATATATATATATATATATATATATATAACGGATTTTGAGCGAAGCGAAAAATCAATTTTTGGGTGAAATAGCCATAACGTCCTGATGGAAGGTTCCTTAAGTAGCTTCCTGAGGGTATATATGTCTACTGTGGATATTCCCAGAGAATTAAACCAAAGGTTTATCACAGAATTCTAACTTCTGGCGCGAGTAACCTAAAGGTTTCCCTTTAGGATATCGTATATCAACAGGAGACGTATGCTTTGACACACCACATGGCTATCTGCACCCCACACAGCGTTTACACTTCGAGGGGGAAAGGTGGCGAGATAACTGAGGAGCCGATCTAAAGTTATCCTCCTACGTTACTGCTACGGTACCTCGCGACGTAAACAAATGGCAGCCATAGCTGTCTGCCATACTGTGTGACGTCACATCCGTCCTCATTCCGAAATCTAGCGATCTACCAGCCTCCACGATACAGTATAGCAGGGAGGGGCCTGGCAGGCTGAACTGGAACAGTTAGGCGGGTCCATCAGGGCGTCATGGCTATCTCACCCAAAAATAGATTTTTCGCCTCGCTCATAATCCGTTTTTTGGGCTGAAGCCAAGACGTCCTGATGGAAGTGTACCAGAGAATTAGTGTATCGTGGTTTTTTCCCATTTCAAGTGCCTTCTACTTCAAACAATATTCCTTTGGTCTGGTGACCATAGAGACCGTGACATCTCCGTTATATGTCACTACCAGTGGCATAACAATGACATGGCTTCCTGCCCCCCTGGCAGGGAGGTCCTGTTTGGACAAGAGGAATATCTCGAAGTGCCCTGATGAAGATAAACTCACCTGGATGCGAAGATCGTGTTGGTCTCGTGGACAGATCAGAAGGTAAATATTTATGTAGGAACAATATTTCACTGATTGGTGAGCATATTTCAGACAGGAGATTTATTATACATAATACAATAATGAGAATAGGGGCAAAGAAAACAGTAACAGCAATTTATTTCCATATGGAAAAGGCGAAATAAGATGCATATGGTAAATAAAATATCTATTTTATTCAAGAAATTGCAAAATTAAAGTAAGGTAATTATTTACAATAATATAAAGGAATAATGGACATAGATTATGAGTTGACAGACGATAATATGGAATCTGAAAGGGAAAAAAATATTGCCTTTATACACATAAGTTCCCGGAAGAACGAAAGTCTGTTTTAAAATCACTATACACTTCATGTCAAAGAACATGTGGCACACGTGAAGAATCTATGTCACTTCACCTTGGGGAAGAACAGTCCAAATGTGACACTAAGTGTCACCTGAAATCACTATGTATCGCACTAAGGTCAACACAGGCACCCGTTGAGTTAGAGTCCCGAAATTTCTCACTGTTCTACGCAGCACTAAACAGCAGATTTCATTACAGTACCTGCTGCTAACACGAATCTCTTGATTTCGTGCACCTGCTTCACATAGTGTTTGAAGAACACTCTAGATGATTCCCAGCCTGTGAATGATCGGAGGCTTTCGAAATCCATTCATTGGAAGAAATTCATGGAAGAGGCGACTTTCCTAGAATTATGACCTGCGGGTGTACTGTCAGGATCCGCTCTGCGAATAAAGTAGGTGATTTTCGCCCTTAGTTGTTTAAGTGACAGGTCGCCACCCGATGTTTCTCCTTTAAAAAGTTGTCCTCCGCCAAAGTCTGAAGTTCTTCGAAGATAAACCTTAAGACTCTCCACTGGGCATAGAGAGACATCTTCCTTCAGAGGGCAGATTCTCCAGGGTCCCCATCTCTTGGTGGGGAGTTCGTTTTTGGCGAGAAACATAGGGTCGGGGAAGAGGGTAAGTTCCCCTGTTTCAGCGAACTGTATCTGGCCCTCCTCTCTTGATAATGCCACTATTTCACTGACTCGAGCTCCTGATGCGAGAGCAAAAAGGAAAATTACATTTTGAGTCAAGTCTTTCAGAGGGCAAGATTCATTGTCCAAGTTAGAGGCAAAATGAAGCACATTATCCAGAGACCAGGTGATGGGTCTCGGTGGAGGTGCCGGACGGAGTCTAGCACATGCCTTCGGGAGTTTGTTAAAGATCTCGTTGGACAAATCTATTTGGAAGGCGTACAGTAGTGGTCTAGTCAAGGCCGATTTACAAGTGGAAATCATATTGGCTGCCAAGCCTTGTCCATGAAGGTTAATAAAAAAGGACATGCAAAAATCTATGGAGATTTCCATAGGATTTTTTGCCTTGACAAAGGACACCCACTTCTTCCAGGATGATTCGTATTGCCTTCTGGTAGACTTTGTTTTGTATTCCTCTAAGAAGTCTAAAATTTTCTTCGAGATACTGAACCTTTTCTTAACGGCTAGGGATAGAAAATCATGAGATGAAAGTCTTAGACTTTCTTTGATGAATCGAAGACAGTCCCCTTCTGCACCTGTTTGGAGAGAAATGGGCCCGGCAGAGGGATCAGCTTGGGCTGTAGCTCCAGAACTAGGGGAAACCAGTTGCTCCGGAGCCACTTGGGAGCCACTAGGGCTGCTGTTCCCTTGAAGGTTCTCAGCTTGCAGAGGACTTTCAGCAGAAGGTTGGGTGGAGGGAACAGGTTAATCTTGGACCATCTGTTCCAGTCCAGGGACATGGCGTCCACTGCTTCCGCCTTGGGGTCCTCGTAAGGGGCCACATAACGAGTAAGTTGTTTGTTGTCGCTTGTCGTGAAGAGATCCATCTGTAGTTCCGGGACTTGACGAGAGATGAAGGAGAATAATCTTGCGTCTAGGGACCATTCCGACTCTATAGGGCTTGTCCTCGATAGAGTGTCCGCCGTCACATTGTGGAATCCTTGTAGGTGAACTGCAGACAAGTGCCGTTTCTTCCTGTCCGCCAGGTGGGAGATGGGTATTAGCATCTGATTACTACAGGGCTGTCCAGAGTTAGACAAATGTGTATTGAAGGACGCGGAGATAATTTCTTCAGAGTGAGAAGAACCGCCATGGCCTCCAAGATGTTGATGTGAAACGTCTTGAACAGGGGAGACCATGTTCCTTGAACTTGTCATTGATGGGAGTGACCCCTCCAACCCTCCAGAGAGGCGTCCGTGTGGATGTTGATCGACGGAGGCAGAGGTTGAGGAGGAATGGATCTTTTCAAGGTCCTTGCTTCTGACCACGGTCTTAGAAGTGAGCGAAGCCTGTTCGGTAGGGGTCTTTTGAGATCTCTTCGGGCAATGGATACATTTCGTCTACAGACTCCTGAGGCATCCTTTAGCTGTACTCGTAGCACTGGTTTTGTCACTGAGGCGAACTTTAGGAAGCCAAGTATTTGCTCCTGCTGTTGTCTTGAGATCCGTTTGGATTTGAGAAGTCTTTTAACAGACCCGGCTATTTCCTTCCTTTTCTTCAGTGGAATGGAAAGGCAGTGTGACTGAAGATTCCAGTGGATTCCCAACCATTGGAACTTCTGAGCTGGAGAGAGGCGAGACTTCATGGTGTTTATTTTGAAACCCAGATGTTCCAAGAACTGGGTCACCTTTCTGTAAGCTCGCAAACAGTCTTCTGGCGATGTCGACTAGACCAGCCAATTGTCGAGGTAGGCCATCACCTGGACGCCCTGGAGGCGTAGCTGATGGACGATTGTGTTTGCTAGCTTGGTGAAGATTCTTGGAGCCACGTTGAGCCCGAAGAGCACGGCCCTGAAGGCGTAGCTTCTTCTTTGGAGCCTGAATCCTAGGTAGGAGGAAGCGTGGTGGTTCATTGGGATGTGCCAATAGGCGTCCGCCAGGTCTATTGAAACCGAGTAGGCCTTGTGAGGCAGTAGGGCCCTTATCTGTTGAAGAGTCAGCATCTTGAATTTGTTGTTCGCAATGAACTTGTTGAGGGGGGACAAGTCAAGAATGACTCTGAGCTTGTCTGAGTCCTTCTTGGGAACACAAAACAGGGTTCCCTGGAACCTGGTAGACTTTACCCTCTTGATCACCTTCTTGTTCAAGAGTTCCAGGACATATTCTTCCAAGATGGGGGTTGATGGTTGGAAGAATTGGTGGAAGGTTGGAGGTGGCTGTGTCCAGCTCCAACCCAGTCCCTTCTTGATGATGCTGTGTGCCCAAGGATTGAAGGTCCAGCGATCCTGAAAGTGGCGGAGTCTTCCTCCCACCGGAAGCACTTCATTGCTTCTGGTTTCCCGAGGGTTTGCCCCCCCCCCCCCCCCGCCCGCTAGCTCCCCTTGCTCCCCTGCCCCTGGAGGGATGGTGAGAGGGGTCTTTGCCAGAGCCTCTACCTCTGGGACAAAAGGTAGTGGATTGCCGCTCGTAGGCAGGAGTGAAGACCGGTGATTGCGACACCACCGGCTGGGGGACCAACTGATAGGTCTATTGTGGTTGTGCCACTACTTGGGGAGTAGCGGGAGCCGGAAACTGGCGTTTTGGTTGACGCAGCTGGGGCCTAGGCTTGGATGATTTCCTCTTAGGCTGAGGGCCTTCATCCTGAGAGGACTTTCTTTTGCGGGACATGCCCCACTTACTGAGAAGATTCCGGTTCTCAGTGGCAGCTTTGTCCACAATCTCTTTCACCAGAGCCGACGGGAAGAGATGTTTGCCCCAGATGTTGGAGGAGATTAGTTTCTAGGGTTCGTGTTGTACTGCCGCGTTGGCAAACACAAACTCTCTACAGGCTCTCCGGGCCTTGATGAAGCTATATTAGTCCTTCATCACGGTCACTTGGTGGGTCTTTGCGAGAACCATATAGAGGTCTGGGACCCTAACGTCCCCGGCCATAACTTCAAGCTGAACCTGATGGGATAGAGAGGCGGCTAGCCTCTCCTTGGTGTCCTGCTCCCGACGAATAAGGTGGTCATTCAGCTTGGGAAGATCTTCGTTAAACTGACGACCAGCGACGTCAGGTTCCAGTTTCCCAACTGTAAAGGTAAACTGGATGTCTTTCCAGAATCTACCGTCGAGGGGAAGGGCAAAGGAGAGAGGTCTACACTCCTTCAGGGTAGGGCAGGGCTTTCCTTCCTCCACCGCCTTCATGACCGCATGGAAGGCCTTTTCCACAAAGGGAAAGGTCGTGGTAAAGGGAGCAAGAAAGGACGGGTGTTTCTTGCTCAATGCTGGCAACTTGGAGTTGGTGAAACCTCGGCTCTTGAGGCAGTCGGCCAGCGTGGCTTGGGCTTTTGAGTGATCAAACACGATCACTTCTTTGGGTTCGGTCTCCTCCTTGGAGGCCGGCTCGGACCTGAATCAGACGCAACAGTCCGGATAAGCCTCGAAGCTGGGGAAGAATTCCACTTCTTCTAAGGGGATGGTGCCCAGCTTGTCATTAATAAAGATTTTGCCAGTTGTAACTAGCATATGCTCGGCGTACCTCCAGGGGTTAGACTCCGAGCAGGGGGGAAGATCCTTAACCAAGATCTTTTTCGGTTGCTTCCAACCCATGAAATGGCATTTGACCTCCTCTTGGTTCCTACGGAGCCTTTCGTCCATCAGTGCCACCAGCGCCTGGATTGCATCTTCAGTGGCTGGTAGCACGGGCAGCGAGGCGCCAGAGGTAGAGGGGACTGGCTCCTCGACCACGACAGGAGCTACCGAAGGTGCTTGGGTGACCTCACCCTCTGAATCAGGGAACTCCGCTTGATCCTCATCTTCCTCCAGATCCTCACCCATGAGGGTCCTCTCGGTGTTGTCGGACACTTCCGACATCTTCTCAACCTCGTCTAGGTGACATTTTCGGAGTGTGGCCGAAACGTCCGGTTCAACCAAAAGTTGAACGCAGGGGATCTCATCCTAGGGGATCACAGAATCTATTGAAGCTTTTGGGAAAAGCCGGGCCCTCATCTTCTCATCGGGGATATAATGCCGCCCGGTGGCGTTCTTTTGGAAACAGCGCACCCACCTGCGCAGTTTCTCTCGAGCGTTGTCCCTGGCCTCCGCGGACAGGGGGTTATCGAACGCCTCATCAAGAAGGCCTTTGCTAATGGAACAGGTCTGCGAATCCCAATACTTGAGATTCCCTTTCTTTGCTACACAGGGAGCGTGGGTTTGGCACGCCAGATGCCCATAGAAGTCCGGGCGGCGAACTCCGCAGAAGGAGCTTTCACACTTCACGTACTCCTCCTGTAAAAGAAAGAGACAATGTGTACATGGAAGACATAAGCTATGACTTACATTAATCTTAAAGAAAGATTTAAGTAGATACATATAAACAATAAGATTCATTTCATTACGAGCTCAGGATAGGTGAGCTAGAAAGGAAGTAGGAAGACACATACTTGTAAGTCCTGTCCAGCCAATTGCCAGGATCTAAGGGTTCTAAGGGAGGGAAGAGCATCCAGTTGGATGAGCCAAGCATAAGCTTCCATTACCAGGAATTGATTACAGAGAGGTGAAGACCTAAGGTCATTCAGATCCAAGGCAGAAAGAGGGGGGAAAATAGGATACATCCCCTTCTTTTGGGATTGGTCCCGGCAAGAGACTGCACTAAGAAGCACAGAGTATGCTGGAAATTTTTTACTGTACAACCGTATACAATAGTCGCTGTTTAAAGGTATGAAATACCAGAGAAAGAGCGGCTAGACCATCCGGCTACATGATAGTGACTGCCGGCACGGGACCGGCAGCCGGAGGAGGGGGGCTTGTCGGTCGTAGGCTGCGGCTAGTAATGCCGGCAGACCGGCGGCAGGCCGGAGGCCTGTCCAGCGTGGAGAATCCATCCATGTCCACACGTTAAGCGGCAGAGAGATAGGAGTCACTAGAGAAAAGGCGATCGCCGGCATGACGGTGGATGGCCGGCAGGACGGCAGCCTCCGGCAACCGGCGGACTGTCGGCATTGGCAAACCTTAGCTGGTAACATTCAATGGAGCAGGAAGGCTACCTGAGATGTCGGCGGTTAGCGCCGGCAAGCGGAGGCGGCAGTGGACCAGCACCAGGATAGGGAGAGAGATAGGTAAGGAGTGCTCTCATGATAGGAGGGGATATGCCTAAAATCCGGCGGCAGGGAGCCGACAGATGGCTAGATGCCTGTGGTAACCCAAGGGAGGATCAGAGGGCACTCAAAGAGGGAGATCTTCCGCCGACAGGCTGGCCGCCGGCACTACCCCATAGGTCAGCTATGAAGGGGAAGTGTAGTAGAGCGGCCCACCTAGCCGAAGAGCACAGCTAATCCTACCACTCTCCCCAGAGGAGTTGTAGGACAGCGGACAGAGGTGTGAAGGAAAGCCAACACAAAGGGATAGAGCGGGGAGGGGGATAGGGGTCCTTAGAGAGAGTAGAAGAGATGGTTGCAACCCTTACACTCCCAAGGGGTGGGGGAATCTGTTGGGTGCCAGTCCGACTGGGCAGGAGAGAACACTCTCTGGCCCAGGGAGGGCTAGCTCAGATCAGGTAGAGCACTAGTGTACTATCCTAAACTATAATAAAGCAGAATCCCCCAAGCCCTAACCTAAACCAGGAAAACCATTCTCCTATATTAGGGAGGGCCGGAGGACAGATCGCCAGGGTGCAGGGAGGAAGGAACGTGTCCCAACCAAGTGCAGTCTAGGGGGAGAGGCAGAGCCTTTCCACCTTCAGCCCCAGTCGAAACCTTAAAGAGAAGACGTTCTCTTAAGGTGGACTGGGGTGAACGATAGGTACTCTGGGGTTCTGTCCGATCTCCCGCCATGAACAATGGCAGGGAGGAGGGAAGAACAACCTAGCCTAACCTACCCGAATTCTATTCTGGGTAAGAGGGCTAGGGTAAGCATAGCTACCCAGAGGATGGTTACCCAGAGATAATAGGGGAAATAAGGAAGCATACAAGGGCCCCAACGTTGGGTTAGGGGAGTGTGTTTACTGAAAGACCACGCCCGATCCCTTGTATGGTCCCTAGAAGGTGAAAATACATGTCCAACGCTGAATCTTGTATGTAAAAAATGCCTATATCTTCATTTAAACTAAAC
>NC_090749.1:64211608-64224108 GCF_036898095.1 Palaemon carinicauda
TGGGAAGGGAACGTGGGGTTAATATTCTATGTGTAGGCCTTTTTACTGGGTGATGAGAACAATGTTTAGTCTCAACAGAACATCAAGATAGCATTTACCGAGCTATATATTAGAAACGCTACATTGTGTCCAAGACATGGCCTATATGATCTGTCATCTTTTTGCTCTGTTGATTCATTTGAGATTAAGGAATTCATTTATTAACAATCTGCTGCTGCTGGTGAGATAGACTATGTTAAATTGGCCTTTTTACTTTTTGAAATATGAATGAGACAGTAACAGGGAATTAGGTATTATACCTTTTAAGTCTTCTACTGTTGTTGATAAATTTTAATTTTGAGAAAAAACCATAAACTTGAATCTATCTCGAGTATGATTTTGACCCCCATCTCAAGTATGATTTTGACACCCCCCCCCCCCCATATATAGTTTTACCTCATGTCAAGTATGATTTTGACACTCATCTCAATTATGATTTTGGCCCCCATCTCATATATGTTTTTGTCCCCATCTCAAGTATGTTTTTGATCCTCATCTCGCTTATGTTTTTTACCCCCATCTCATATATGTTTTTGACCCCTATCTCATATATGTTTTTGACCCCCATCTCAAGTATGATTTTGACCCCTTTTCAAGGTTTTTTACCCCATCTCAAGTATGTTTTTGACCTCCATCTCAAGTATGATTTTGACCCTCATCTCAAGTATGTTTTTGACCCCCATATCCAGTATGTTTTTGACCCTCATATCTCGTATGTTTTTTACCCCCATCTCAAGTATGTTTTTGACCCTCATCTCAAGTATGTATTTGACCTCCATCTCAAGTATGATTTTGACCCTCATCTCAAGTATGTTTTTGACCCCCATCTCCAGTATGTTTTTGACCCTCATATCTCGTATGTTTTTGACCCCCATCTCAAGTATGTTTTTGACCATCATCTCAAGTATGTATTTGACCCCCATCTCAAGTATGTTTTTGACCTCCATCTCAAGTATGATTTTGACCCTCATCTCAAGTATGTTTTTGACCCCCATCTCCAGTATGTTTTTGACCCTCATATCTCGTATGTTTTTGACCATCATCTCAAGTATGTATTTGACCCCCATCTCAAGTATGTATTTGACCTCCATCTCAAGTATGATTTTGACCCTCATCTCAAGTATGTTTTTGACCCCCATCTCCAGTATGTTTTTGACCCTCATATCTCGTATGTTTTTGACCCCCATCTCAAGTATGTTTTTGACCATCATCTCAAGTATGTATTTGACCCCCATCTCAAGTATGTTTTTGACCCCCATCTCAAGTATGATTTTCACCCCCATCTCACGTATGTTTTTGACCCCCATTTCAAGTATGATTTTGACCAGATCTCAAATATATTTTTGACCCCCATCTCATATTTATTTTTACCCCTATTTGTTAAGTATGATTTTGACCCACACCTCAGGTATGAATTTGAGCCCCATCTCAAGTATATTTCTGACCTCTTCCACAGCGGTGACCTGAGGTCAATGGACGCAGGGAGCAGGTGGCGAGCCAGCGACATGTTCGAAGGGCGCGCCAATTTCACGAAGGAGGACTGGGTCCTGGTCGTCAAGGACGTCAATTATAGCGACCAGGGCGAATACCGATGTAGGTCGGACTTCCCAGGGTCCCCGACACACAACGTTAAAGTTCACCTTCATGATGTGGGTGAGTAGATTTATTTTCCTTTTTTTTTGGTAAAACAAATTAAAGATATATATTACAGTTTCCCTCTCTCTCTCTCTCTCTCTCTCTCTCTCTCTCTCTCTCTCTCAGGTTTGCTTAAAAAAATTGAAGAGTTCCTCTATTGACAAAACAGATTAAGCATCTCTCTCTCTCTCTCTCTCTCTCTCTCTCTCTCTCAGGTTTGCTTAAAAAAATTGAAGAGTTCCTCTATTGACAAAACAGATTAAGCATTTCTCTCTCTCTCTCTCTCTCTCTCTCTCTCTCTCTGAGGTTTCCTTAAAAAATCTGAAAAGTTCTTATATTGACAAAACAAATTAAAGATCTCTCTCTCTCTCTCTCTCTCTCTTTCTCTCTCTCTCTCTCTCTCTCTCTCTCTCTCTCTCTCTGTGGTTTATGTAAAAAGGTGGAAGAATTCTTATATTGACAAAACAAATTAAGGATATCTCTCTCTCTCTCTCTCTCTCTCTCTCTCTCTCTCGGGTTTCCTTAAACAAGCTATAGAGTTCTTATATTGACAAAACGAGTCAAGGATCTCTCTCTCTCTCTCTCTCTCTCTCTCTCTCTCTCTCTCTACGAGAGTTATAATGAAAGGGAGAAATGTCTTTAATGAGAAACCTGATAAATCCAACATGTTGATATTGATGAAAACTAATTAATATGTTGAAATTACTTTGATGGAAACTTCGATTAATTAAGCTAGAATATTTTTTCTTAAACTTTTAATTATCTTGCGCCCTTTATCCTTCTATCTTCTTTTATTTAAATTTTTTTCTACTCTTTTTTGTTCCTTGCTTTCCTGTGTGCATGCATAAATATTTTTTATTAATTTTCCACCCATGCTATTCAATCATTTCATATTTCTTTTCTCTTTTATCTTACTTCAATCTTTCTTATTTACCTTAATTTCTTTGCTTATTCCTATCTTTCTCACTTTTTGTTTCTTCTTAATTTACATTTAAACGGAGCCTCTCTCCTTTTATCCTCTTAATGTACCTTTTCCCATATCCATTCTTTCGTTATTTTCTTTTACTTTTAATCTTTCTCTAATTTAATCTCTTCGTTCTTCGTTCCTTTATTCCTTTTCTTCACCTCTTTACTCGCTGTCTTTTTCCATTCCAACTCTATGGGAATGTGCGCGCTCTCTCTCTCTCTCTCTCTCTCTCTCTCTCTCTCTCTCAGCAACAAATAAGATTCTCAGTCACCCCTCTCTCTCTCTCTCCCTCCCCCAGATGAGCCCCACAACATCCGTATATACAGCATGGGAGGCGCTGTCGTGGAGAGGGAAGCTTCCGTGCAAGAAGGGCACCCGCTCACTCTCTCGTGTAGCGCAACTGGAGGTAAGTGGTAACAAGGTTATTTTACTAATGTTATTTTGTCATTTTCTGGGACGGAGTTGGAGCTGCTCCCACGGCTCGGTTTGTTATACTAGCATATAAACATTCCACATACACACAGAAACACACGCACACAAACCCACACATACAGACATATATCGAAATCACAAAAGCTGTCCCGTTATGAGCATTGCCCCATAAGGATATATATATATATATATATATATACATATATATATATATATATATATATATGTATATATATATATTTATATATATATATATATATATATATATTCATTAATTCATTAAAAGGGAGAAACATATGACTTGAAATATTATCGCCTTATAAGTTTACTATCCATAACATATGAAATATTTATAAAAATCATATTAGGCCAAATAGTAAGACTTCTAGACTTTTATCAAACAAGAGAGCAGCAAGGTTTAGAAGTGTGTTTTCAACCATTGACCATATCCATGTAATTAACCGTCTCATGGAAAAATCAACTTAGTATGACAAATCACTATAAATGACATTTGTAGACTATGATAAGGTTTTTGATTATGTAATTAAAGCCGTTCAAAAGAAAAGGAATAGATGATTCTTGTGTTAGAACACTTTCCGATATCTATACTGGAAATACAGCAATCCTAAAATTCCATTAAGATATTGAGAAAATAACAATTGAGAAAGGAGATAGAGAGCAAGATCTCGTCTTTCCTAAATTATTCATTGCATGTCTTGAAGAAGTTTGAAAGAATTTAGATTGGGAAATGTAGGAACTAATATCAATGAGGAATACCTTAACAACTTATGATTTGCAGATGACATAGTTATGTTTAGTGAATAATGGGAGGAATTGATAAAGATGATGCAAGATTTTAATAGAGAAAGGAAAAATTGAGGACTGTAAATGAATATGAGTAAAACTAATATAATGTTCAATGAAACGGCAGAGACAACAAATAAGAGTTATTTATGAACCTATAGAAATTGTTATTGAATATACGTACTTAAGACAGACAGTAAGTGTTTCTCCATGACATGAGACCCAAATTAAAAGAATGATAAGCATGGGATGGAAAGCTTTGGTAAGGAAAATGAGATTATGAAAACAAAATGCCATTTTCTCTAAAGAGAAAAGTATTTAATCAGATGGTCCTACCAGTATTAACTTATGCATAAAAATCTTGGAGCCTTTCTAAAGCCATAGAACATAAGGTAGTTACAATTCAAAGAGCTATGGAAAAAATAATGACGGGAATAACACTAAGAGACAGAAAAAGAGCAACAGGGATGCTAGAGAAAACTAAAGCAGAGGATATTCTAACAACTTGTAAGGAAAAGAAATGGTTATGAGCAGAACATATAATGAGAATGGAAAATAAAAGATGGACATTAAGAATAACAGAATGGGTCCCTAGTGAGTGCAAAATAGGCAGGGGAAGGAAGAGAAGACAATGGATTGACGGAGTAAGAAAATTTGCATAGAAAGACCATGAACAGACGTGAGTCGAAGGACATATCCGAGGCATTTTTCCTCCAGTGGACTATTAACGACATATGAAGATGATGATGATATATTAATATATTGAATTGGATTGGTAATAGGAAACTAGCTGACCTAGAGAATGCTGATGATGGTGTCCTTATTAGCAGAATACCACAATATTTACAATGCTTGCTTACCAGAATGCATGAAATATCACAGGAGTTTGGACTCCGGTCAAATACGTGAGAGACTGATGATGAGAACAGAATATGCAATGGAAGATGAAATGTCATTGGAAAGAGAAAGGATTAGTGAGGTAGAATTATTTTAATAATTAGGAACTGTGATCTCTAATACAGGGTCTTCAGAATTGGAGTTTAATAAAAGATTCGAAAAAGAAAACCAGACAATGATTAGGTTGAGTAAAATTTGGAAATCAAATCGCTTGAAATTGAATACAAATATCAGGTTTTATATATCAATTTAGTGAGGTCGGTGTTACTGTATTAACATGAGTCGTGGCATGACAATGAATCAATCTCCAATACATTTAGTAGATTTGAGAACTAAAACTTAAGAAGAATATTGGGAATGGAATGTCAGGACAGTATTAGAAATGAAACTTTTAAAAGAGAATACTCGAGCGCCATATGTGGATGAGAACATGATGAGGGGTAGATGGAGATGGTTTGGGCATGCTCTTCGCACACCCCAAGAGAGATTAGTTCATCAAAAATTCAACTAAGCTCCACAAGGTACTAGAAGAGCTGGAAGACCCAGGTCTAAATAGCTTAAGACTATAAAGCGTCAAGTCGGAGAAAATGAATGGAGTATTGAATTAAAAGCTCAATATAGACACGACTGGTAAAATCTAACCAAGGCCCTTTGCGTCAATAGGCTTAGGAGAAGATGATGATGTAGGTATGTGTATATATATATATATATATGTATATATATATATATATATATATATGTCTGTATGTGTGAGTGTGTGTGTGTCTGTGTGTTCGTATGTATTCATTTATATATGTATATTAACCTTATGTTTGTGTCCGTAAAACTCATTTGGACCAGTTAAGTTTCAACAAGAAAATATATTTTTTCAGGACACATCTGTCTATCTATCTATCCATATATATATATATATATATATACATGTTTTATATATATATATATACATATATATATATATATATATATACTGTGTATATATATATATATATATATAAATAAGTTTCAACAACAAAACATATTTTTCAGGACATATCTATCTATATATCTATCCATATATATATATATATATATATATACATATATATTTATATATATATATATATATATATATTTATATAAATATATGTATATATATATGTACATATAATATATATATATATATATAATTATGTATATATATATTGTAGATATCATATATATATTATATGTATATATATATATATATATATACAGTATATGTATGTATATATATATATATATATATATACATTTATATATATATATATATAATATATGTGTGTGTGTGTGTGTGTGTATGTGTGTGTGCAATCCCAGGTCGAAGAATTGGGACTATCATCATATTTTCCCATAATATAATGCATTCATGAATCTTCCCACCAAAGTGAGAATATATCGGCTATTTATATGTGGTGCTGTGTGGCAGAGAGAGAGAGAGAGAGAGAGAGAGAGAGAGAGAGAGAGAGGAGGTTATCCCTCACAGAGCCAGGCTTCGACAATCCATCATTTACACATCAAAATATTCTCCCCGATATTTCCACTTTCGGTTGAACTGCCAACACCATCTCTCTCTCTCTCTCTCTCTCTCTCTCTCTCCCTCCCTCTCTCTCTCTAAAAGGTTTTAAGGGAACTTTGAGCCTCTAAATGTAGATGATTGGAACGACTAATACTGGAAGGTTTTAACCATTATTCATGTGTTATATATATACATATATATATATATATATATATACATATATATATATATATATATACAGTATATATATGTATATATATACATACATATATATATATATATATATATATCATCAGCTGTAACTATTCCACAGCAAAACAAAAACCTCAGACATGTCCTATCACTTCCTCCTGTTTAAGATCTTTCTATGCCAGTTCTCGCACCCGCAAACTTTCTTAGTACATCAACCCATCGTCTTTTCTTCCTTCCTCTACTTTGTAATCTCCAGTGACCCATTTTGTTATTCTCATTATATGTCCTGCCCATGTCCATTTCTTTTTCTTACATGTTGTTAGAATATCCTCTACTTTAATTTTGCTCTCGTATCCAGGTTGCGCATTTTATTTTTGTCTCTTAGTGTTATTCCAGTTAATATGGATTTTCGAAAATGAACCAATTCCTACCTTAACTTGATTCCAGATTCCATTGACTCAGATTCTGAATAGTTTTAAAGGCCGGTCAAGGAACAGTGAAATTACCCTATAAAGCAGGACAATGCCCTAGAGACTAACCATATGTCATATGATAAGCTCCCAAGCCCCGAGCTAGAACCAAGTAGGGCCAGGCAGTGGCTGCTGATGACTCAGCAGATAAACCTATTGGCTTCTCCACACACCCCATTCTTAGATAACAATGATGGTGAGGTTACAGCGACCAAAGAAACTAACGGGTTTGAGCAGGACTCGAACCCCAGTATGGCGTTCATAAGTCAGGGACGTTACCACATCAGCCACCACAACCTTGCAACTATGTAGGATCATAATATGCAACGGAAAGGCTTCGGTTCCTTTTAACGGTTATCTGATATAATTCAACTATTTGATTTATACTTTGAAGTAACTTCGTAAGTGAGTTTTTCTTAATAATTTTTTCCAAATTACGGCAAATTGGACGCTTAGTGAAATAGTAAGGAGGTCGGCTCACAAAATGAGTGGTCCTTGTTTGATTTTGTTGGCCTGACAAGTCACAAATGAGTTGGGGACGATGTTTTTAGTGGGTTAACTACTTATTGGCCTTATTCAGAGACAGGGTGTTAGAGAGAAAGGGAGATGTATTGGAAACCAACAGCATCTTTCTTGGGTTAGAGTTCTCTTGCTTGAGGGTACACTCGAGCACACTATTCTATCTTATTGGTCTTCCTCTTGTTTTGTTAAAGTTTTTAGAGTTTATATAGGAGATATTTATTTTAATAATGTTACTCTTCTTAGAATATTCTATTTTCCTTTTTTCATTTACTCACTGGGCTATTTTCCCTGTTGGAGTCTCTGAGCTTATAGCATCTTGCTTTTCAACAAGGGTTGTAGCTTATCTAGTATTAATGATATAAATATATATGTATATATATATATATATATATATATGTATATATATATATATATATATATATATATTTGTGTTTATGTGTGTTTAAAAAGGTGTGTCCCTGACTATGTTAACTCTCATATCATCGGTGTGGTGTATTTATAAGATTTCCTCTTAAAAATGTAATTACCAACAGCTTTGCTCTCGAAGCAATCTTGGCCTGGATTAATCTTCTTTAAAGGAATATATATGGCCATGTGTACTTTGCGGCACAAATTACAAAGTTTTTTGCATAATAGATGCTTGCCTGTATTGGCAGCATTCATTTGTGCTTTCTTTTTGCCGTGCTTGCGCACGCTCGTGCGAACAGAAGAGCTCTAGTTACTTCATATTTCTTCTGTGCAATAACCTCAACTTTTTTTTCTAGTTAATGAACAGGTAATGATTATGTTCAATTGGGTGAGACACGCGAAAGTTTAAGATGATTCTCTTCTGTGTTTTTTTTTTTTTCTCACATTCTATTTGTCTCCTCAGGGTCGCTTTCCAGGAGCCGGTCTCTTCCAGAGAAGATCTAAATTTATTCTCTCTCTCTCTCTCTCTCTCTCTCTCTCCTCTCTCTCTCTCTCTCTCTGGAAAATTAGAAAAAAAGAGTACCAGGTTGGGTGGAGGAGACCTCCCCAATTCAGTTATTCATCAAATATTCTCCCGATACCCCCCACTCTGTTACACTGCTAATGCAACAACTCATCTCTCTCTCTCTCTCTCTCTCTCTCTCTCTCTCTCTCTCATAATGCGCGCGTAAAATAGCACACACACTCGCAAACATACGTTGAATTTCCGTGAATATGCTACTCTCTCTCTCTCTCTCTCTCTCTCCCTCTCTCTCTCTCTCTCTCTCTCTCCCAATTCTTTGCTGTTTCTTCCACACTATTAACTCGCCAATAGATGGACTACAAGTCTATTGACCTAACAGCACCGGCGAGAGATTAGTATTGTTAGTCGAATATTCATTTGATCTTCCTCTCAGGATGCTGTAACAGACAGAAAATAAATTACGTGTTTTCAGTTTTGCTTCATAATGATCGAGAATGATTAGAGCATTACGTAAGGAATGGATAATCATATGGAAAGGGAGATCATTGCTATATTGCCGCATCATTCGCAGAAGCCCAGTTTTAATAACTATTATTACCACTCTTGATAGGTATCGCTAGATTGAGTGTGAGTGCTATTGTGTCATATTCCTAAATGCAGTAATGTTCATTGGTCTTTATTAGGATTATTTTGGTTTTTGCTATTCATATACATCATACATTGTATATGGATGTTAGAGAAAGATGTATGATGGATATTTATAACTCGCTGGTAAATCCTTAAGTACTTAATTTGGGTGACAATATTTTATTGCCTGACATGATTTATAGCGACTGTGTCTTTCGTTTGAAGAGACAAGGGTTCGATCCTGATGTGAGGTAGAAACTGATTTTTGTTGAATATGATATTTTTGGTATTTTAATCTTACAACAATAAATATAGCTGTTTCTAGTCCACTGCAGGACAAAGGCCCCAGACATGTCCTTATTCCTGCCTGAGGTTTGGTCAGTTTTCATCACCTCTCTGGTCAGTGCGGTGATGGTGGGAGACTTTACTCTGACAGCTCAGAGAAAACCACCGTGGTATGGGTGACCTTGACTAGCACAGCTTTGGTGATCATGGAGATAAACAAACCCTTTCAACACGTTAAGGTACCCCCACTCAGAAAAGGATATATATATATATATATATATATATATATAAATTTTTTTTTTTTAATGTGTATGTGATACAAGGTGTATGTCCACCACCCTCACTCCGTAAACATGTCGTAACATCCGTTAAAGCATCTCCCTCTTCCTCAGCCCCTTTAAAGGAAAGATATGAACATATATAATGTACACCACGGAGCAGCGAGTTGGGCTTAGCTAGTCTCCGCCATAAGCACTTACTCAAAATTGTATTTTTGGTTTCCTATTTCAGGGTTTTTGGCCTAAAATGTTAGCAAATTTAAACCAATAACACTCCAGACTTCATTTATAGTCTCGCTTTTTATTTCCAACATTCGTTTATACGCTTAGTTCATAGTTTATAGAGAGTATTTTAGCTTTGGCCTTTTTTCGCTTGTCAGCATGTCAGAGAACATATCGGTTTGAGCTTAAAAGTTCATATATTCTTTCTGCGTATTCTCTTTTCTGTTTACTTGATGAAAATGGAAAGAATATTGGCTTGTGTTAGTTTTGGTCTGGATGGAGGAACGGCATAAATGGTATTTGGGTTTCCTCTTCTGAAGGGCTTTAACCCCAGTCGGAAAAGTAGGATGTTGTATGCCCAGGAGGAATAACATGGAAAATAGCTCAGTGAGGAAAGGAAACAAGGAAAAATAGAATATTTTAAGAATAATACATTGAAATAGATATATCCTATATAATCTACATATAACATTTTTATCGACGTTAATAACATGGGAATGTTATCGTTTAGCCAGCATTATTGTTGTCATATACGCCATTATTATTCTGGAAATTCAATATTCTCTCTCTCTCTCTCTCCTCTCTCTCTCTCTCTCTCTCCTGGCAACTCAAGTGTATTATCCAAATTCCCTGCAATGTCTTCCATTCCACTCAACTTCCTTCGTCAATACTGAAAGTACATTTCTATTGTTCTGTGGAAGTCAGTCAGGGATCTCTATTGTTAGTGAAATTATCGGGCAATGTTCTTGAACAGTCGGTGAGAGAATGATGTAGATTAGGGCGTCTTCTGTTGTCTCCACAGTGCTATAGTAATTGCCGATATCTGAATATGACGCAGACATATCGAATCCATATTTTTAAGAAGCTACTGTTGGTTTAGAGGTGGCTCATGAATGGCAGAGGCAAAGGACATTGTTATTGCCCTAAAAAATGGCTATATATACAAATGATTAGGGCTCATGGGCCTTCTCCATCCAAGCTAGGACAAGGGAGAGTTAAGCAATGGATGCTGATGACTCAGCAGGTAGACCTATAGGCTCCTCAAAACCCCCCATCATTAGCTTACAAGGATAGTGAGGTTACAGACACTACAAGAAACTAACGATGTTGAGCTGTACTCGAACCCCTGTCTGGCAAATTTCCAGGCAGGGACGTTTTCAATAGGGTACCACACTTGGCACTCCTTGCTCCGTAGAAATGCACCCTGACACATTCTTACTTCGCGGCAGGTAACGAAACAGATAGTGTAAGGAGATATGGCATAGGTGTAAGGATATGTGGCAGAGGTGGTGGGCCGGGCTATACATAGTAACTCGCCGAGCAGTAATGGTATGGTAGGTCCACTTCTTCAGAGCGAGGTGTGCCAGGAATTCTTGTGTCCAACCGTACGATGTAGGAATAATGTGTATTACAGCCTCACCGTTTATAGATATTAATGTAACATGGATTCTAAGATGGGATGGTTAGGATTACCAGTAAAACAGATGAAGCAAGAGTCATGGTTTTATTCCTGAGCACCAACGAGATGTACATATATAGTGTAATGGCCATCAAAGAAAACGTGGATTAGATATGTATATGGACATTATTTTTACCAGCCGTCTCTATTCCACTGAAGGATAAAGCCCACAGACACGTCCTTATTTATGTCTGGGATTTGGTTAGTTTTCATCACCACACTTGCCACTACAGTTTGCTCACAACAAACCAATATAGTGTAGGTGTCCCTGACTAGTACAGCTTTGCTGATCACGGTAATAAACAAACCTTTTCACCAAGTTAAAGTATCCCCACTCTGAAAGATAATATATATATATATATATATATATATATATATAAATATATATATATATATATATATATGTGTGTGTGTGTGTGTATGTGTGTGTCTGTCTCTCTGTGTAGTTAACAAAATGAAATACAGTATTCTGACACTTTACTATGTTGGTATTTTTGGTCCCACCTCCACCTTTCGTAATTCATTTCGAAAAGCCAAGTTTTCACTGGTTCTCGGAAGTCAGGATTCCAAATAATGTTGGAATATCAGCTCAGGGTCCTCGGGTCACTATTGCTGGGAATTTTTTCATGGTTTTTTGGTGGACAAAAGTCCAGGAATTCCGGTTTTTTTCATTTTTATTTTTATCTAGTTCAATTCGTTCGGTTTTTCCATGGGTATTTCACGATTATAGAAGAGAAAGGATTTTTTTTATGATGATAACAATGATAATTTGTACATTCAACTATCTACCATGGTATTTACTTCTATTTTGTGAGGTAATAATAAAAAAAAAAAACTAAAACAAAAGGTAATTGTTTTTTTTTTTCCCTCACGTTCCTCCTTGCCTGACGACTGGTACTCACCCGTGTTTAGTTGGTACTACTAGGGTGCCACATCCCACCCTCTCCTTTTTACCATTACAAGTAAGGTTTTGAGTCCCCTACTGCCACGACCTCAGCGGTCACCAGGGTGGCCTAAGGCAGAAGCAGGGCATTTCTCTTCCCGACACGATCTGTTGTTTCTTTCACGCATGACCTCCTATCACTAGTCCTAGGGCTTCCTTCACTCCATTCATCCACACAAACCTTGACCTTACACTTGCACTTCTCCCATCAACTCTTGCATTCATCACTTTTTTAGCAGACAACCAATTTTAATTTTCTCTGC
>NC_090749.1:64241173-64246173 GCF_036898095.1 Palaemon carinicauda
TCCTCTATAATCGTGAAATACCAATGGAAAAAGCGAACGAATTGAACTAGATAAAACCAAATTAAAAAACCGGAATTCCTGGACTTTTGTCCACCAAAAACCAATAAAAAAATTCCCAGTAAAAGTGACCCGAGGACCCTGAGCTGATATTCCAACATTATTTGGAACCCTGACTTCTGGGAACCAGCGAAAACTGGGCCTTTCGAAATGAATTACGAGAAAGGTGGAGGTGGGACCAAAAATACCAACACAGTAAAGTTTCAGAATACTGTATTTCATTTAGTGGTCACTGAAATTTTTTAACTACACAGACAGACAGACAGACAGACAGACAGACAGACGGACAGACACACATGTATATATATATATATATATATATATATATATATATATATATATATATATATATATATATATATATATATATATACTGTATATATATATATATATATATATATATATATATATATATATATATATATATATATATATATATATATATATATATATATATATATATATATATATATATATATATATATTATACCTTTCAGATGGGGATACTTTAACTTGGTGAAAAGGCTTGTGTATTACCATGATCAGCAAAGCTGTACTAGTCAGGGACACCTACACTATATTGGTTTGTTGTGAGCAAACTGCAGTAGCCAATGTGGTGATGAAAACTGACCATACCCCAGACATTAATAAGGAAATATCCGAGGGCTTTGTCCTGCAGTGGTATAGAAAGGGCTGGTAAAAGTAATGTCCATATAAGTATCTATTCCACGTTTTCTTTGATGGCCATTACACTAAATATGTACATCTCTTTTCAGTGCGAATACAATCATGACTCTGGCCACATCCTATCCTCGGATCTATGTTACATTGATAACTATAAACAGTGATGCTGCAATACGTACTAATCCTATATCGTACAGTTGGACACAAGAATTCCTGGCACACCTCGCTCTGATGAAGTGGACCCACCATATCATTCATGTGTATAGCCCCGCCCACCACCTCTGCCACATATCCTTACACCAATGCCACATCTCCTTACGCTATCTGCTTCGTTACTTGCCGCGAGGTAAGGAAGTGTCAGGGTGCATTTCTACGGAGCAAGGAGTGCCAAGTGTGGTAGCCGACTGAAAACGTCCCTGCTTGGAAATCTGCCAGACAGGGGTTCGAGTCCAGGTCAACATCGTTAGTTTCTTGTAGTGTCTGTAACCTCACCATACTTGTGAGCTAATGATGAGGGGGGGGGGGGGGGTGTTGGCGGTTGGGGGAGCCTATGGGTCTATCTGCTGAGTCATCAGCTGCCATTGCTTAACACTCCCTGGTCATAGCATGCATGGAGAGAGCCCTTGGGCGCTGATCGCATGTATATATAGCCATTTTCTTAGGCATTATCAATGTCCCTTGCCTCTGCCATTCATGAGCGACCTCTAAACCAACAGTAGCTTCTTTAAAAGATGGATTCGATACGTCTGCGTCGTATTCTGAGTATCTGCAATTACTATAGCACTGTGAAGCCACAGAAGACGCCCTAATCTACATCATTCTCTCACCGACTGTTCAAGAACATTGCCCGATAATTTCACTAACAATAGAGATCCCTGACTGGCTTCCACAGAACAATAGAAATGTACTTTCAGTATTGACAAAGGAAATTGAGTGGAATGGAAGACATTGCAGGGGATTTGGATAATACACTTGAGTTGCCAGGAGAGAGAGAGAGAGAGAGAGAGAGAGAGAGAGAGAGAGAGAGAGAGAGAGAGAGAGAGAGAGGGGGGGGGGAATGTTGTATTTCCATTATTATAACAGTAATTGATAAGGATAAATTAGGCTTGTAATAACGCTGGCTAGAAGATAACATTCTAATGTTAATATTAACATCGATATAAATGTTATATGTAGATGATATAGGAAATACTTATTTTAAATGTTGTTATTATTTTTTAAATATTCTATTTTTCCTTGTTTCCTTTCCTCACTCAGCTATTTTCCCTGTTGGGGCCTTTGGGCTAATAGCTTCCTGCTTTTCCAACTAGGGTTGTAGCTTAGCATATAATAGTAATAGTAATATCTTTTTTCCCAAAACATTCAGCTAAATGTCCAGTACTCAGCTTAGATGAGAGAGAGAGAGAGAGAGAGAGAGAGAGAGAGAGAGAGAGAGAGAGAGAGAGAGAGAGATGATTAAATAAATCAACAGCAGCAAAATTTGAAATAAGATTGAAAACCGGAATAGACCAAAACCCTTCAGAAGAGGAAACCCAGATATCATTTTCATAGTTCCTTCATCCCGACCAAAACTAACACAAGCAGATGATGTTGTTTCCCTTTCCATCAAGTAAACAGAAAAGAGAAAACGTAGAAAGAATATATGAAGTTTTAAGGTTAACCCGAGATCTTCCCTGACACGCTGACAAACGAAAAAAAAAGACAAAACTAAACTATTCTATATAAACTATGAACTATGTATGTAAACGCATGTTGGAATTAAAATGTGAGATTTAGAAAACAAAGTCTGGAGTGTTAGAGGTTCAAATTGAGTACAATTACATGTCGAAAACCCTGAAATATGAAACTAAATTTACAATTTTTAGTAGGTGTACATTATATATGTACATCTCTTTCCCTTAAAGGGGCTAGGGAAGAGGGAGATGCTTCACCGGACTTTACAACATGTTTACGAAGTGAGGGTGGTGGACATTCACCCTGTATCACACACATTGAATATATATATATATATATATATATATATATATATATATATATATATATATATATATATATATATATATATATATATATATATATATATATATATATATATATATATATATATATATATATGCAGAAGAACCACAGGGAAAATGAAAATACGAAATATACGCTTAAGTCTAGACTAGTTTCGTGATACTTCTTCAGAGGACTGATTTATTGAGAGAGGTTTCTTTACATTTTATAGGGAAAGCAAACGTACGAACATACATATAGAGATTAAGAGAACAATGACACTCCCTTACCAGCTACCTGGGTCAAGTGGGCGGAGTCCCCAAGCTCATTAGACACCTGCCAAAGAGGGTCATCTAGTGGCGGGTAAATTCTTGTTTTTTTTTACTTTCAGTACAGTTTATTTATATGAAAACACGGTAGCCTTATCTATAAAAATACATAAGCAAAACATACACATACATACATATATATATATATATATATATATATATATATATATATATATATATATATATATATATATATATATATATATATATATATATACACATACAGATATATACACATACATACATATACCCATATACATATGTACATATACATATATATATACATACAACATTAATATCATAAACATATAATCATGTATATATCAATACCTATATCTAGCATAACACTATATAGTGCCAATATACTTATGCGTACTATATAAAATAATTGTACCTTTTAATGAATGGTAGCTTAGGTCTAAATATTAATTTCACAGCGACGTTAATTATTCACAATACATTCAATTCTACATTAAGTGGTTAATGTTTTTTTTATATAGCTTACAAATCTCTTTACATATAAAGGCGTCGAGTTTATACATTCCATGACCAATATTCAAGTTGTTTTCAAAGGTTTCCTTTATGAAACTGGACTCTATGATGTTTCTTTCCACTAAGTTATTTGAATGAACCAATTTCTTTGCTCCTGAACAATTAATGGTGTGATTTTTATCTCTAACGTGAGCAAAGAGTGCATTATTATCTTGAGCATACCTGACACTTTTCTTATGTTGTTCAATTTTCTTTTCTAGGGCTTTACCAGTTTGACCAAAATAGTATTTTTCACAAGCATTGCATGGAATACGATATACACATCCCTTGGTAATGTCAGAGAGTTCTTTATTAAGGCTGTTTTTATTGTATTCTTACTCTTAAATGCTACATTTATATTGAAGTTTTTCAACACTTGGGGAATTTCTTTAAATGAATTACAATAAGGTAGTGCAAGTAAATTTTGTGCGTTGTAGTTTTTTCGGTTATCATTACCGAAAAAAGTATTTTTTGCTGTTCTTAGGGCATCATCTAACACAATTTCAGGATACTTTAGTTTTTTACCAATTGCTCTAATCCCATTTATTTCGTCATCAATATATTCAGGGCTGCAGACTCGAAATACTCTTAAAAACATAGAAGTAAATACAGATTTCTTAACTATGTTGCCTTGGTTTGAGTAGTAATGGACATATGCCGAGATATTCGTTGGCTTTCTGTATACACTAAACTTAAGACTATTGTTACATATATGTATGCGACAGTCCAAAAAAGGTAGGGTACAATTATTCTCCAGCTCCATAGTGAAATTCATTGATGGTACCAAACTATTCAATCTAAGAAAAAAGTTATCTAAATTTTCATTTCCTGGCCACACACATATTATGTCGTCAATATATCGAAACCATTTTATATTATTAGGTATGATGTTATTTAAGATTCTGCTTTCAAAAAATTCCATATATAGATTGCTCAATACTGGGGATAAAGGGTTTCCCATAGCCATACCAAATGTTTGTGCATAAAATCTCCCATTGGATTCAAATTTACAATCTTTTATACATAGTTTAATTAATTCTATTAAAGTGTGTTTGGAGAATGGTAGGTTCAATTGTCTATTATCTAAGGTTTCAGATAAAAATTCCAACATGTCATCAATAGGTACTTTAGTGAATAGTGAGACTACGTCAAAACTGACAAGCCTACAGGTACTGTTAATCTGTACTTCATTCAGTTTTTTAATCAAGTCTACATTATTTTTTATATTTGAATATGAAATGGTGCCAACTAAAGGATTGAGGATATTCACAAGGTACTTAGATAATTTATATGCTGCTGAACCTACAGAGCTAATTATTGGCCTAGCTGGATAATTTGGCTTATGAGTTTTAATAGTTCCATGCATATATGGCAATGTTGGTTATATTGTACAAACCTTTT
>NC_090749.1:64251173-64258400 GCF_036898095.1 Palaemon carinicauda
ATATATATATATATATATATACATATATACTTTATATATATACACATATATATGCATATATATATATATATATATATATATATATATATATATATATATATATATACTGTATATATATATACATATATATATATATATATATATATATATATATATATATATATATATATATATATATATATATATACATACATATATATATATATATATATATATATATATATATATATATTATATATATATATATATATATATATATATATATATATATATATATATATATACAGTATATATATATATATATATATATATATATATATATATATATATATATATATATATATATATATATATTTATGTATATATATATATATATATATATATATATATATATATATATATATATATATATATATATATATATATATATATATATATATATATACTGTATACATATATACAAAGTGTGGAAAGATATTTTTTCTACCCTACAGTTATGCTTGTAAAATAAGACTTTATATTTAAACTTGAGATCATGTGAAATTTAAAGGAAATTTCCAAAATATCCTTATATTCTCAGCATATTTACTACTAGAACTATTTAGAGAGAGAGAGAGAGAGAGAGAGAGAGAGAGAGAGAGAGAGAGAGAGAGAGAGAGAGAGAGAGAGAGAGAGAGAGTGTGTTTGGGGGTATAACGCAAAAACAAGTTGTAGCTACTACTGCCTTGTTGTCATGATTAAGTATTATTTATATAATTCTTTTATTTTAATTTGATCTTTGTAACGTAGAACTAGATCATTGATGGATATATTTTAGATATAAAGCAGCTTAAGTTTTATTCAATAAAATTTATGATCATTATTCAGTCCTGATTAACTCAAATACTATGAAATAATAATTTAGATATCACAATATCATTTTAGTTCCATAAATCTATATATTATTAAAGTTTCTACGGTTTTTTTTTCTCATCTCACACTGAGTTTACACGATCTTCGTTTCCTGAATGGAAAGGAATGGAAAATGAACCTTAATAAGACGTGTCTGACTTCTAATCTCCGCTAAACACAGCATAAATTGTATTGTAAATATATGTTCGTTTTTGTATGGATATTAAGAACTCCATGTAAATTCAGATAGTAACTATCTCTTTATATTTCTCATTATTCAGAAACTGGAGAGAGAGAGAGAGAGAGAGAGAGAGAGAGAGAGAGAGAATTTTGATAGCTTTACGTTTACTATTCAAAAGGGCAAACCATCAAATTGGCTATCCAGGAAACAGGTTGTAGGATACAGGATCTTATTTGTTCTTAAAGTCATTTTAACGATTGATGGAACAGGTAATTTTAACCCACAAAGACTCCTCTCTATTCAGTTGAAAGCGAACATATAGAGAAGTGAAGGTGGAAGAAACTGAAAGGATTTAATATTGAAGAGATTTTTGCCACAGTGATTTAGTTCGCACTAGAGTAGATGTATTGCTTGTTGAAGAAATGTTGAATATTTTAGTAAAACGGTAAGAGTTGTTCGCTGCTTTTGTTTGGTACTTCTACTCGACTAATATTGTCGGTCAATTCCACAACACCTTTGAAGGAGGTGTCTTATAACAGCAGTTGCCGTTTAATCGTAACCCTTTTCATTGCCTAAGCAGGACAAAAATCCTTTACATTCAGTTGCCAACTTAATTTTCCAAACTTTCAATATTTGGTAAAAACCTTCTCTTTTGCCGAGCAAAAGCAACACTACCAACAGCGATGAATGAGATCCATTTCCAAGACATCATTGAGGACAAAGAGAACTTATTATTTCCAGTAACTCCTATATCCACCAGAACCAAAGACCTTTCTCGGTCCAAACCTGACTCTCTGCCGTTCTTCGCTTCGATTCCTCCCTCGGTCCATACTTCCACCCCTGTCTCTTCCCTAGAAGCAAAGGGGAAGAAGTTGAAGTCACAGAAATCTTTCTCATTTGAAAAGCGAAATTCCCCCTCCCCTCCATCGTCTGGGGACGAAAGCCACGTACACAAATCACGACGTAGAATGGTTGACGAGGACACCGTCTTTTCGTGTCTTACATGCTTCAAGAAGTTCGACAATGTGGGTGACCTTCAGAGGCACACGAAGACCCACAAAATGTACCCGTGTGCCTTTTGTGGGGCAAAGTTCGTAGACCAAGGAGCTCTCAGGATGCACCTCTTCAGTCATCCGGTGGGAAAAGAAATGTCTCAACAGTTGTCCTGAATAGTTGTGGATTATGTTTATTTTCATTTTAAGGCGACACCGCATTCATATTGTTGTTGTGTATTAGTTTATAGTTATGAAGCATGTCTTGTGCTGGCAATTTACTAGTGAAAAGTTTTATCCCTTTGATGAATACCTTTCAACATGTGATTAGCATTCTCACATAGTATATTTCCTTGGTATTACTATGCAAGTTTATATTACAATTATACGCTTTGTATTTATTATTACTAATATTGCCGATTATTTTATAATAAACAGAATTGTACTTTGTTGTTCTTGCATTATCCTTTTTTCAAAAATTCTGACACTATTTAGTTTTTTTGAATATTTAGAAAGTTAAAATTCTGTAGGTAAAGGTTAAAGAATATAGCTGAAAAATAAAAAGTCACGATAGATGGACTAAGAGAGAAGGGTCACATCCAAATCTTCCAAAAATAATTAAGATGGCAATGATAGGGAAAAACTTCCATTACAGATTTGTATCCTGTAAGTGTACTCACCGAAACCATCCATATATGATCCTTATGGAAATCTAAATAAATATGAAATAATGTATGAATAATCATAAAAAAAATCATAAATGTCACAAAAACAATCGCCAGGGGGATCAATGCTCCTGGAACATTGTCCATCTAGGGCAGTGGTTCCCAACCCTGGGGTCGCGACCCCAATTGGGGTCGGCAAGCAATTTTCTTGGGGTCGTGAAGGCATGATAATAATCTAAAGGGTGTTGGATGATATCATTGGATTAAGAGGATTCAGTAGGCTTTACCAAAAATCTTCCCCATTCCTACTTAAGATGGTATATATAAATCTAAAAAAGGAATGAGGAAGAATAGAATGACCATACTCAAACTGAGTTGTTTCCCTTTTTAGCATATACCTTAATCTGACGATCAACTGGGCCGATCGTTCACATGTACATACCTTACATTGCTGTCTATTGGCCTTTCTCAGATCATTTCTTACAGAGAAGGTTTAATGAGAACGATTATCTCTGTGGAAAGTACTTATAGGGTTTATCCATAGATTTAATAAATCTGTATTTTATATCTGGTCCCATCCTGTGTTTTGTATACATTTTATATATATATATATATATATATATATATATATATATATATATATATATATATATATATATATATATATATATATATATATATATATATGTATATATATATATATATATATATATATATATATATATATATATATATATATATATATATATATGTATATATATATATATATGTATATATATATATATATATATATATATATATATATATATATATATATATATATATATATATATATATATATATATGTATATATGTGTATATATATGTATATATATATATACATATATATATACACATATATATTTATATATGTCTGTTTTCTATAATTTTTGTTAATTAAAGAGATTGCATCTGGTATGTCTGTGTCACTGTGCTACCAGTCGGGTTGAACAAACAATGAATTTGTATTTTGAAATTTATAGGTATGGAGCATAGTTATGTTTAAGATTGTTATAAATTTCATTATTTAAGTTTATATCTGAGGTTTTTGTTTGTATTCGTGTAACAGAAAGCTTTTGATATTTAAATTATCTATTAATTATGATATTTATTAAAAACTTTATTCTAACTCCAATTCAGGAAAGTCAAAATAGTCATATATGCCGAAAATATTGTTGTTTATAAACCTAAGCTGCAGTAAGACATGTGCATATAAGACAGAAATGACAAATGAGTTGTTGGTGATTACTCAAAATGCAGATACGTAGTTTAGTCTGAAATTCCTTTAAAAAAAATGTAAATGAAAGAGAGGACGAGAGAAGTGTGTATGTGCATGTATCTGTGCATATGCATGTGTGTGTGCACTATATATATATATATATATATATATATATATATATATATATATATATATATATATATATATATATATATATATATATATATATATATATATATATATATATATATATATATATATATATATATATAAGACACAAATGCAGACACATTTGTGTTTATAAATATATGTTTTCATAGCATTTTTCTTGTTATCACCATAGTTATCATTATCAAGTTTTAATTGACTGATTTTAATATCTCTCTCTCTCTCTCTCTCTCTCTCTCTCTCTCTCTCTCTCTCTCTCTCTCTCTCTCTCTCTCTCTCTCTCATTTGATTTTACAATAAGTTGTTGTATATATGGCAATGGCAAACAACAAAGGAAAGCAGAAATGTATGGAGGACTACACCAACATCGGTTGTACTTGCTTTATCTCAGCAGGAAAAGTAAAAACTCAAATTTGATGTGCAATGAAGTGCTCTCAGAAGAATCAATGACTCAAGATAAGTTAAAACATCATTTTGAGACGAAAAGTGCAAAGTTCAATAAAGAGAGCCCTCTTTTTCAAGAATAAGCATGTGGATCTAAAAAAAAAAATTCTCTTCTTGACAAAAAAAAAAAAAAAAAAAAAAGAAGATCCGCATGTCATTTGTGAGGAATTCATTTCACCATTTGCAAAAGACATCGTTCATGACATAACTGAAAATAAGGGAGTTAAATTCTCGGAAATTATAACGCTTTCTAATCATTCTGTACATCTTCACTTTATTTCAACACATTAAAAGTTGATGAGTCAACATATATAGGTAATCTTCCTTGGTTAATAGTTTATGGTGATTTTAAGGATGTATTTCTTTCTTGCAGACCATTAGAAACAACTGAAGCTGTGGTATATTTGAAAAAGAAAATTAGGATAATTTCTTATAAAAAGAGGATTAATGTGGGAAAATGTCGGTGGTATGTGTACTGATGGTGCACCTTCTATGCTAGGTCGTAGATCTGGGTTTCAACAGAAGGTAAAGAATATTTCTCCAGAAGTTGTAGGAATTCATTGCATGATACATCGTTAAGTATTTTGGGCAGAAACATTGCCAAAGATTTGAAAAGTTATGCAATCAGTTGTTAAAGCAGTTAACTTTATAAAGTCAAATGCATTGAACAACCGGTTGTTTGCTAAAGTGTGTCATAAAAAAAATGGATTCTAAGTATGAAGTTATGTTATAAACTGGAGTAAGGTAGCTACCAAAAGGTAATCCCCTTTTAGTTGAATAGTGAGGTGAGAGAATTCTTATCTCGGCAAGGAAGAACAGAACTTTCCAGTTTCTTAGGTAATATGAGTAATTGGGCAAAAACTGCCTACTAATAGATTTTTCATAATTTTGAATTCCCTTTATCTTCCACTTCAGAAAGAAAAAATAAATGCCTTCCAGATGAAGCTGGATCGTTTGGAGTAAATGAAGAAAGAGAAATTGTGCATGTTTCCCACATTAAATGTATCTGTTGAATAAAATGACACTGATATTCCATTCAAACAGTTTTCAAAGTTTACTCATTCTTCTTCTTAGAAACTTTAAACGAGGAATTTAGCCAAAATTTTCCAGAAAAGCCTCTGTTATCCCACACGTTACCTCCAATAAACCATTTGAAAATGTTCCTGAAAGATATCCATAAAAATTTACTAATCTTATTACATCTGACATTGCCAAAGCTGACTTTAATTCCCTATTTCAATTTGGATAAAGCAGTTACGTCGATATCCAAATTTTGCTGAAGGTATGCTTAAAATGTTATGCCCTCTTCTTCGACATATGTGTGAAATGACCTTTTCATTTGTACTTTTAATAAAGTCGAAGCTGAAAACTAATCTCCATGCTGAAGATGAACTACGTTGTGCTTTATCGAAAACATCAAGGCAGATTGAGATACTGGCGATGGAAAAGCAATTCTAACCATCACAGGAATGACATGAACATCATTGTTTATTATCAAGATAATGTTTGTGTTATTCATATCAATAGCATTCTATTATGCATTGTGTCTTATATAAAGAAATTATGTATTATATATAAGTGCATTTTTGGGTTTTTACTATTTAATGATAAACAGTGTACTTTAATCAATTATATTCTTTTATCTAAAAAGAGAATATACAGGTAGCCTTGATATTTGAGTGGGGTCGCAAAAAGTATGGTCAAATTGAAATGGGGTCACCACTGGAAGAAGGTTGGGAACCACTGATCTAGGGATATTACCAGTGTGAAACATTCAGGGCCCTCAAATACCTAACTGCCGCCCTAGGGCCAAGTTCCTAGGGACGCACACCCCCCCCCCACCCACCCACCACTTCCCCCCCCCCCCCCCTTCATTCAGCCCCAACCCACCAGTTCCAATTCCATCCCCCTTTTAAATTACTTTGCTGCCCATGTCCCTGTATATAGAAACCTAACTATACTGTAAGGCCTAGTTACAGGATATCGAAATATACAATAACAGATTAATAACACTAGTGAAATAGTATTTTATATCAAGTGACTTACAAAATAACAAAGTAAACAGCTCTTAATTTTTGCTTCATAAATACACATTAACAGCAATGAAGACTTTGAAGTAAAAGAAAATAACCCATCAGCAGTACAAAAACATTCAACCAGGTCATAATAAATTTCATTATGAAACATTCACAAGATTTATTTACATATCAGAATTAGGAAAAAAATAAATACATATATACTTTTCATTATTAGGTAAAAAATGGAATATACAGTACTACATATCTATATATACATCATATATCTATCTATCTATCTATCTATCTATCTATATATATATATATATATATATATATATATATATATATATATATATATATATATATATATATATATATATATATATATATGTATATATATGTATATATATATATTTATATATACATATACATATATATATAAATATATATATATATATATATATATATATATATATATATATATATATATATATATATATATATATATATATATATATATATATATATATATATATATATATAATTATACAGTATATATATATATATATATATACATATATATTTTTATATATATACACACATATATCAT
>NC_090749.1:64258900-64263900 GCF_036898095.1 Palaemon carinicauda
ATTAACAAGTAACCCTAAATTAGTTATATAATGCAAAAACCCCTTCTAGTGGAACCCTTTTAGCCCAGCGCATGATAAGGAATGCAAAATGAGTCGACTATTTTTGACGTTATGAAAAATCAAACCTTTATAGACTTTCTAGCTCCTCCGGCCCTACCAACACCCACTATCCTGGAAAAGAAAACACCTTTTTTTTTTTGGGGGGGGGGGAATGTAAATAACGTTAATGCTTCTTTCCAGCTCATATAAACTCCTAAATCTGACGCTAAGATATTCTTATTCTAACCCACAAAAAACTGAGAAACATAAAGGCTTATCCTGAGCGGTGGAGCTTAGGAGATTTCGCTACAAGGATCTCAAGATAAATGCTGTTATTATTATTAGTGGAAACAATATTTGCTTCCAGGTCAAAGAGAGAGAGAGAGAGAGAGAGAGAGAGAGAGAGAGAGAGAGAGGAGAGAGAGAGAGAGAGAGAGATCCTGAGAAATTTAATGTTTATATTTATGGCAGTAAGTTTAACTTTTTAATATAAAGATTTCATATGAGTATACATTTCAAATAGAAAAAAATACCATTTTAACCACGAGATTGTGATAGAAGGTTTATAACGTGACAGCAAATGACGTTTTTACTAATCATAAAATATTTTATATCAGTCATGCATTATTTCTCTTGCAGTTTATTTATTTCCTCATTTCCTTCCCTCACTGGGATATTTTTTCCCTGTTCGAAACCTTATAGGTCATATAGCACCATGCTCTTCCAACTAAGTTTGTAACTTTGATGATAATAATAATAAGATGATGATGATGATAATGATAATAATATATTTCGGGAGTAGACCCTCTTTTAAGCAGGTTTTATTGAAAGTGATTGCTGCCTCAGTGGCATCAGTTTTGTAATTAACTTTTTCTATTGTTCTTATTATCTTTTTCTCTTCATTTGAACAATCCGCCAGTAACTGGGAAAGGGGACATATCAATAGGAAGGTGATGAAAGACCATATAATTCCATAATTTGTCTTTAATATATCACAACACATTGTAAAAGTACAGATAATATGTACAAAGTATAAAACACTATCACAATGTTAGTGCACACAAAGTAATGATCACTTTTGTACAAAAAATTATAAATTACGTGGAGTTAAGTTTAACACATCCTTCGACCTCAACCGGTTTCGAGCAGTGAGAAGGTTTTCTGCTCATTGTCAAGAGTGAACTGAAATGCAGGTGTTGTTTTGATGGCTTATATACGGAGTCCTGCTTCGACATTCCATCTTCAGTGGTCAAGAACCGCCCTAGGGTGGAGCCATTAATCCTAGTAGGTAGTGGCCTCTGCTCGCCGGGATGTTTGGTGGGATTATTGACTCTGGTTCTGTCAGGAGATAATCCATGTTTTGACCTTTGGCTATATCAGTCCCTGTCATAGTTGCTATTGCCTGGACTTTTCTTGGTGGTGGACCTTATACATGTTGGCAATAAGGTCCCTTCTTGCGTGGTGTTGAGGTTAGGTCTTTGTTGTTAAATAAAAAGAGCTTCCATTATCCGGAGACGTCTGCTGTCAGGGGCACGGGCCGATGATGGTTACATTTTTCACAATATGCTCCCTTGTTGTCTTGAAACTATGTTTTTGGAGGCAAAGCATTTTTATTGCACCCTGTTGCACGTGGCAAGATAATCTCTTAGAAAGACGGCATCGTCGTCATCCCGATGTAGGTGCCAGGACATTCCTGGACAGGGCATTTATATCGGTACACTACGTTCGTCTTCTTCAAGTCATCTTGCATGGCAGGGGCAGGGTTGTTTTTCATTATCAAGTCTCGTGTTTTTGCTGATTGGTAATGAATTATGAGGTTGATTTCAGTATCCTCTGCTGTGGCAAAAATGGTCAGTGAGGGCTTCTGCCAAGAGTAGGGGTTGGAGGGCATCAGTCGTCCGTAGGGCACCTCTACTTTCATTTTCTTGGATGGTGTTAAGGAGGAGCTCGATTTTCAATCTTTTGTCAGTCGGTTAATGGTTTGGTCATGTAGTGGCAATTAAGGTCTAAGCATAATATTTCTTCTTGAGCAGGCGTGGGAACGTAATTGGTGAGATTCACACATTCTTGCCTCTTTTCTGGGATTCTAAGTTTGCCTCCATTGATATTAATGAATTTTCTTATTACAGTTTTGATCCGATTTCGTTGGTCTTTCTCTTTTAGTTTATTAAGGAGGTAAGAGATATTTTTCCGGCAGAAGCCCTCACTGACCGTGGCCAACACCGGAAGTGGGATCGTCACGAAGGAGATGAGAGATGCTGCCAAGGCTCTTAGATTGCAAGAAGGCATCACTGTACGCCGTGCAGATAAAACTGCTGCCTTCGTTCTCATAAATACAGAGGAGTACCATGAGAAACTAGATCGAATTTTGGCTGATACCTCAAAATCTGAACGATTGTCCCGCAACCCCACTGAGGATATCAAGAGGGAAGCAAACAGCATTATACAAACCCTTAATGCTGCCACCAACGCCGTCCATTTGCCACCTATTTCAGGTGATTTTGGGCTCGGCTACTTATACGGAAATGTAAAAACACACAAGCAAGGGAACCCTCTCCGGCCTATTATCACAAATAGACAGACATACAAACATACGCCAATCGAAACATAACCACAACGAAGTTGCCGAAAGTAATAAACTAACAAACAGACAGGGGTGAATACATACCCTTCGCTAAATTTTCGATTTTGGAGAAGCCAATGAATAAACAAACTAGAATGGACACTCGGTAGAGGGGATACCTTACCCTACATCATGTTCCATATCACAAAATAAATATGAATTATTCACATTTCGGCACTAGATTTTGCAAATCAGGTGAAACTTAGCCACGATAAGGCAAAAAGACATTTATGACCTTGACCTTATGACCCAATCACTCCAAAAATCTAATCAAATTTTCCTTGGAGTATGGCTAATCTTCCCGCTATTTTTTTTTTTTTTTTTTTTTTTTTGCTTGCAAAGTTGCTAAATTGCATTAAAATAGTGATTTATTGCGATTCCAATAGTAAATTATTATTAGAGGTCCAAAAGACTGTACTTTTCTCATTTAAGATAAAAAAGAATAGATTCGGTTAAAGGAGTTTAGAGTTTTGTGATTCATTATTGACATTTTCGTGACCTAGGTCTTGACTTTTGAGCCAATCACTCCCAAAATCTCATCAAATCGTCCTTAGACTATGGATAATCATCCCACCGAATTTCCTGAGATTTGGTCAAATGGTTTTTGAGTTATGCAAATCACAAACATACGCCTATCAAAACAAAACCTTCGCAACGAAGTTTGTGAAGGTAATAAACACAGGTAATTAAAAAGCCGTAACTGAGATATGCTCAAGAGACCGTAGTCAGGTGAACCACTTAACTTTTCTATAAAACCATAGAACTTTAATTGCTTCAAGCTCTATTAAAATCAAAGAATATTTATGTATTTCAGTGTAATAGTAAATCCATTTACTAAACGCCCCTTTAAAAGTATAAATGGTGCAAGCAAGGTACAGCATTTCGATGTCTATACAAGCTAATTACTGTTTTCCTACAGTCCAGCAAAAAATAATTCTAAACACCACATTTTTGGTTTCACCGATCATTGATTAATCCAAGGTCATCTAATATTTAAGAAGATTGGTATACCTTCATAAATCATCACATCCACATCATTACTACACATTTTCAACAAAGAAATTAATAGGCCTATGAAAATATAGCAAAATGTCATATCCACCACTCAGATATCAGCACAAATTGAAGCTTTTTCACAGCATATATATACACATACACCATACACATATATACATCTCTCGGGTAGGGGGAGAGGGAGTAGTAATACTCTAGCGAGAGGCAGTGCAACGGACGGTAAACTCGGAACCCACAATGAAACCAAATAAAAAATACTTTAATGTAAGAATAATGAAAGCAACTAACCTGTCTGTCTGAGGAACACAGAAGCCGTCAGAGGTCTCAGAACTGGGGTATTGGCAGCCACGCAGGTCAGGTTTTGGGCAAGATGCCCTTTGGTCAAAGTCTCGATATGCAGGTTATTGGTCTCGTAGGGCGTCGCAGGACTGTTGGGAGGGGCTGTGGCCAGAGCAGAGGTCATGACCTGCATCTCTTCGGCTTCTGAATCTAGAAGGGTCGACCCTGACCACCAGGTCACGTTGGGAAGTGGTTTACCTGTGTGGATGGAGAAATAGGTAGGTTAGCTTGAGTTTCTAGAGGAGAGAGAGAGAGAGAGAGAGAGAGAGAGAGAGAGAGAGAGAGAGAGGAGAGAGAGAGAGAGAGAGAGAGAGTTAATTATGAATAGAATGATTCATGGGGAGAGAGAGAGAGAGAGAGAGAGAGAGAGAGAGAGAGAGAGAGAGAGAGAGATTGTTCTAGATAATGATCAATGCTTTTATATTAAAAATACAAAAAAAGTATATCCAAGATTGTTTACATGAAGACTGCCTATGATATACCAACGACTTTGTAACAGTTGTGTGATTTCGCCTGGTGCTTTGATCCCGAGGTCGGTAAGAGAATCCAGACATTAATGTATCAAAAATATATATGGCTTATTTGAATATGAAAAACACGTCTAAATGTGCAAAATTTATCATTAATTGAATGCCAAGTAACAAACTACCAATTAGCTACGATGGTGAAGATGGGTTGATTTCAATTCTAAATACAAAATACCTGAATTCGACAGGTATAAGTACAGAAGAATTGTCATTGACTTTTATCTTTCTTCGTGGCCAAGTGGCTTAGTCGCTGTCTATACAAGCTTGCCGACCAGGGTTCGATTCCCGGTCGGAGCCAAGCTCTTGTCTTTGTGTGATTTCGCCTGGGGCTTTGATCCCGAGGTCGTTAAGAGAATCCAGACATTAATGTATCAAAAATATATATGGCTTATTTGTATATGAAAAACACGTCTAAATGTGCAAAATTTATCATTAATTGAATGCCAAGTAACAAACTA
>NC_090749.1:64281400-64283900 GCF_036898095.1 Palaemon carinicauda
GACAAAATCGCGTCTTTGTTTTTTTTTTATGCAAAACCCATCCTAAGGTTTAAAAGCCGCTCATGATTGTCAGAGGCAAGGGACAGTTACAATGCCCTAGAAGCTGACCATATATGCAGATGATTCACTCCGAGACCCCTCTCCACCCAAGATTGGACCAGGGGAGGGCTAGGCAATGGCTGCTGATGACTCAGCAGATAGACCTATAGGCTGCCCTAAACCGTCATACTTGGTGAGGTTATAGATATTACAATAAACTATTAAGCTTGACCAGGTCTCGAACCCGAGTCTTACAAAACGACAGACAGGAACCTACTCGATTTTATAACCTCCTTGGTAGAGGTAAGATATACTATATAAGATGTTAAGATTATTTATCATAAAATATTTTAACATAGTTAATAAGTTAAAAAGAGATATTTTATATAGTTACTACAAGGAGAGACTTACGTAAGCCTGTTCAACATAACAACATGTCATGTTTGAACTTTAGAAATTTCACTGATTCAACTGCCTGATAATGAAGATCATTCCACAATATATCAAATAGCAATCTCTAACATAGATAGAAATAGGCATTATCAAATCATATCAACCAACCTCTCTCTCTCTCTCTCTCTCTCTCTCTCTCTCTCTCTCTCTCTCTCTCTCTCTCTCTCTCTCTCTCTTGGGAGCCGAGAAACGCATCAACATTAAGAAGTCATTATGTGAATTTTGAATAGAATTTCGTATCAAAATATTGCCATGTAAACATGAATAGATGACTTGGTGAACGCGGCCAGTCGACCTCCTGCTGAACAGAGCCGGATTAAGAATGTATGAATACAACAGATGAAATGTGCAGGAGGCGAGATGGGCTGATGGGAATTTTATAAATGAGACTGGGCTATTGGGTGTGAACACTAAAGGATTTGTGTGTGTATGTGAGAGAGAGAGAGAGAGAGAGAGAGAGAGAGAGAGAGAGAGAGAGAGAGAGAGCGCAAGACTTATATTCCATATATCTCCATTTCATAAAGCCAACTACCGCTAGAGAGTTATTGGGTATTTTGACTGGCCAGGCTAGTGCTAAGTTGGAACCTTCTTTCTGTTATTGCTCATTTTCCTTTTGCCCTACACATACACCGAATAGTCTGGACTATTATTTACATATTCTCCTCTGTCCTCATACACCTGACAACACTGAGATTGCCAAACAATTCTTCTTCGCTCAAGGGGTTAACTACTGCACTCTAATTGTTCTGTGGCCCCTTTTCCTCTTGGTTAAAGGTAGAAGAGACTCTTTAGCTATAGTAAGCAGCTCTTCTAGGAGAACGTCACTACAAAATCAAACCGCTGGGCCCAATATTTTATTTTATTTCTCTGCCTCTTATTTTTGAAGTGTTTCATAGTTTGTATATGAAAGATCTACAGTATTTTAAAGTTGTTACTGTTCTTGAAATAATTTATTTTAATTGTTCATTACTTCTCTTGTAGTTTATTCACTTCCATCCCTCACCCGGCCATTTTCCCCGTTGGGTCTTTGAGCTTATAGCATCCTGCTTTTCCAACTAGGGGTATTAGCTTGGCTAATGATAACAGTTCTCTCTCCTTCTTGAAGTGCAGTTGTAACGCTCTCAGTTCGTAACCACAGCAACTATACTTTCACTTCAACAGCTTATGATGAACAATCTAGTTACTTAACCGTTGTGGGTCGTAGCGATTGAAAGAGAGAGTAATAATAGTAATGAGAGAGATAAAAATTATGCGAGTAATTGTAATCAAATATTATTCCAAACATTCTCATTCTCTCGCTGATTCTCTTTGTTATTTGCCATTTACTACAACTTTACCTTCAAGTTTTAATTAATTTACAATTTTTTCATCGTATTCATATTCTTGTCTGCTAGTTAGGAATAGCTTCGTTAAATGTTAATACAATGGAACTATAAGAGCAACATATAGCTCAATATAACCATGCTCGGAAGCAAAGACTTTTAATACGATTCAACAGCAAATTATAAAACACATTTAAAACTTTTAACAAACATAACTCAAGTCAAGCTGCAGTAAACATTTCTTCAATTAGTTTCCTTCATACAATTATACCTTTTTTTAATCAGATATGGATATTTAACTCTGATGTTGCGATGAGCTACTTATTGACGTACTTGATAGATACCACGTGATCACCTGTTACCCCTGTCAGAATGATGATAAAGTGTGCGGGAAATGTTCAGAAAACATTCCACGAAAGAATGTAATTCTCAACAGAAAAAATGTATAAGCTGCACTAAGTGAAACAAACCAAATGACCCTCATGGTGAACTCAAGCAATTGCAAAGCTTATGATTTGCAATTGGAAAGACTTGCAGAAAATACTGATAATAGATACTGAGGATCTTATAAACTGTGGCTATGTAAATATACAATCTGTTGGTAATAAGACTGTTCAAATTCGAGAATTGATAAACGAGAAATATTTGGACATGCTAGCATTATAAGAAAATATAGTTAAATAACT
>NC_090749.1:64301400-64306400 GCF_036898095.1 Palaemon carinicauda
GTGCGCCTTTCTTAGTTTACCTGGTATATTTTTTGGCACTATTAATCTACCTCGGCTTGCTCTTTCTGATATTTTTAGCTCCATGATGTTTTCAGTAATTCCTTCTATTTGCTTCCATGCTTGTATTATCATGTAGCGTTCTCTTCTCCTTTCTAGACTGTATAGTTTTAAAAATTTCAGTCTTTCCCAGTAGTCAAGGTCCTTAACTTCTTCTATTCTAGCAGTATAGGACCTTTGTACACTCTCTATTTGCGCAATATCCTTTTGGTAGTGTGGGTACCATATCACATTGCAGTACTCGAGTGTACTACGCACATAAGTTTTGTAAAGCATAATCATGTGTTCAGCTTTCCTTGTTTTAAAGTGTCTGAATAACATTCCCATTTTTGCTTTACATTTAGCCAACAGAGAGAGAATAATTAAATTAATAAACAGCAGTAACATTTGAATTAAGACTGAAACACAAAATAGACCAAAACCATTCAGAAGAAGAAACCCAAATATCATTTATACCGTTCCTCCATCCAGACCTAAACTAACACAAGCAAATGTTCTTTTCATTTTCATCAAGTAAACAGAAAAGAGAAAACGTAGAAAGAATATATGAACTTTTAAGCTCAAACCGATATGTTCTCTGACATGTGAGAAAAAGCCAAAACTAAACTACTCTCTATAAGCTATGAACTATGTGTATAAACGAATGTTGTGAATAAAAAGCGAGCCTATAAAGGACGTGTAGAGAGTTACAGGTTTAAATTGGCTACAATTACAGGTCAAAAGCCCTGCAATATGAAACGAAATATACAATTTTGAGTAGGTGCTTATGACGGAGGCTAGCTAAGCCCAACACGCTGCTCCGTGGTGTACATTATATATGTACATCTCTTTCCCTTAAAGGGGCTGGAAAAGAGGGAAATGCTTTACAGGATTTTAAATTACGTTTACGGAGTGAGGGTGGTGGACATACACCCTGTATGACACACACATATTAAAAATAATATATATATATATGTATATATATATATATATATATATATATATATATATATATATATATATATATATATATATATATATATGTATATATATATATATATATACACACACACACATATATATATATATATATATATATATATATATATATATATATATATATATACATACATACATATATATATATAATATATCCCTTTCTGAGAAGAGGTAGCTTAATGCGGTGAAAGGTTTTGCGTACAGCCATAATCAGCAAAGCTGTACTAGTTAGGGTCACCCATACTACGTTGGTTTTCTCTGAGCAGTCAGAGTAAAATCTCCCTCCATCACTGCACTGACCAGAGAGGTGATGAAAACTGGCCAAACCCCATGAATAACGACATGTCTAGGGCCTTTGTCCTGCAATGGACTAGAAACTTCTACATTTGTTGTTGCAATATGAAAATACCCAAAATTCATATTTAATAAAAATCAAAGACAAATAAATATTACTGCATTTAGGAATATGACACAATAGCACCCACACTCAATCTATCAAAAGTGGTAATAATAGTTATTAAAACTTGGCTTCTGCGAATGATGCGGCAATATAGCAATTACCTCCCTTTCCATATGATTATCCATTCCTTACGTAATGCTCTAATCATTCTCCATCATTATGAAGCAAAACCCAAAACACGTAAATTATTTTTTGTCTGTTACACCCTGCGCAGAGGAAGATCAAATGAATATTCGACTTACAATACTAATGACTCGCCGGCGCTGTTAGGTCAATAGGCTTGTAGTCCAGCTATTGACGAGTTAGTGGTGTGGAAGTAACAGCAAAGGATTGAGAGAGAGAGAGAGAGAGAGAGAGAGAGAGAGAGAGAGAGAGAGAGAGAGAGAGAGAGAGAGAGAGAGAATTTCTGATGTACACATAGCCATATATATTCCTTTAGAGACGATTAATCCAGGCCAAGATTGCTTCGAGAGTACACCTGCTGGTAATTACCTTCTGAAGAGGAGATCTTCTAAATCATGTGAGTTGACATAGTCAGGGACACCCATTTTTAAACACACACATACACAAAATATATATAATATATACGTACATATATATGTATATATATATATATATATATATATATATATATATATATATATATATATATATATATATATATATATATATATATGTGTGTGTGTGTGTGTGTGTGTCTGTGTGTGTGTGTGTGTATAAAGATAGATTGATATACAGTATATATATTGCGATTCTAACGAATCTCCCTTTCTCTTTAATTTCCTGTCTCCGAATAGGGCCAATAAGTAATTAACCCACTAAAAACAACGTCACCAACTCCTTTGTGACTTGTCGGGCCAACAAAATCGAACAAGGACCTCCTTGACATTTCACTAAGAGTCCAAAATGACGTATTTCTGAAAAATTATTATGAAAAACTCACATACGAAGTTGCTTCAATATATAAATCCAATAGTTGAATCATATCAGATATCCGTTAAAAGGATCGAAGCCTTTCTTTTGCACACTACTATCCTTCATAGTAAATGGAATCAGGAATCAAGTCAAGGTAGGAATTGTTAGTTTTCGAAAATTTCATCTTGATAAAACACAAAAAGAGTTATGATGGGAATAATACTAAGAGACAGAAAAAGAGCAACATGGATACGAGAGCAAACTAAGCTTGAGGACATTCTAAAAGGTAAGAAAAAGAAATGGACATAGGCAGGACATACAACGAGAATGACAAACAATAGATGGACATTAAGATTAACAGAATGGGTTCCTAGAGATTGCAAACAAAGTAGAGGAAGGAAGAGAAGACGATAGGTTGACGAACTAAGAAAGTTTGCGGGTGTGAGAACTGGCATAGAAAGACCATAAGCAGGAGGAAGTGGCAGGACCTGGCTGAGGTCTTTGTTTTGCTGTGGAATAGTTAAGGCTGATGATGATAATGATGATATATATATATATATATATATATATATATATATATATATATATATATATATATATATATATATATATACAGTATATATATACACATATATATATGTATATATACATGTATGTATAATATATATATATATATATATATATATATATATATATATATATATATATATACATATATATATATATATATATATATATATATATATACATATATATATATATATATATATATATATATATATATATATATATATATATATATATATATATATATATATATCACATGGACAATGGGTAAAACCTTCCCAATATTAGTCGTTCCAATTCATTTGCAGAGGCTCAAAGTTCCCTTAAAACCTTTGAGAGAGAGAGAGAGAGAGGAGAGAGAGAGAGAGAGAGAGAGAGAGAGAGAGAGAGAGAGAGAGAGGAGCGTACATTTATACACAATAACATATCCGCCTATAAACACTTTAGTGAACTCTTTAAACAAAACAAAAATTACTACATGTATACACAATAACACGTTTGGCTATGAAAATTTTATCAAAACATTTAAACGAAACGAAAAAACATTAAAAAAAAAAAATTAATTCCACAAACCATAAAATCAAAAATACTGTTATACCAATAAACCGGAACTCAATTTATTTTTGCTTTTGTACGCCACCAAAAATACAACGAAATCATTTTAATTATTACAGTAGGTATTCCATAATCTACAGAGGCATAGAGCAGCGCAGTTGGGAACCTCCGAAGCGCCAATAAATCTACGTAATCTTTATTCTAAACTGAAATTCCAATTCTAGAATATATTGCCTTTGATATTCGAGTCTGGTCTCTTGGGGGCAAATGTTTTGGGGCTATTGACGACGTCTATAATTACGTGGGAAATAATAATCAGATGTTTTGTAGTACTATAGAGTATATCTTAGATTCTAAAATATAATAACGAACGAGATTTTTAGGATTCTAAATTAGAAATGATATGATGGTAAGCTCATTGGCGTATTGGTTTTGGAACAAATTTGATATAGTGCAAAGATTGTTGTGGGTCTGAACAAGCTGCAGATGAGCATTCTGTTATATGTATAAATCTTTTGTATTTTGTAGACAGTTTTTCGTATTTTGTAGGCGGTTTGTCGGGCAAGGCTCCAGCCACCCGTTGAGATACTACCCCTAGAATTATTGGGTCCTTAACTGATTATACTACACTGGATTCCTCTCTAGCTATGGCTAATTCTTCCTTTGCCTGCAAATACACCGAATAGTCAGGCATATTCTTTAGACATTCTCCTATGTCCTCATACACCTGGCAACACTGAGATTACCAAACAATTTTTCTTCCCTAAAGGGGTTAACTACTGCACTATAATTGTTCAGTAGCAACTTGCCTCTTTGTGAGGGTAGAAGAGACTCTTCAGCTATGGTAAGCAACTCTTCTAAGAGAAGGACACTTGAAAACCAAACCATTGTTCTCTAGTCTTGGGTAGTGCCATAGCCTCTGTAATATGGCCATCCATTCTCTTTGGGTAGAGTTCTTTTGCTTCAGGGTACACACGGACACACTATTCCATCTGTCACCTATTGGCTTCCCCCACTGGGGTATTTTCCCTGTTGGAGTCATTGGGCTTTAAGCATCTTGCTTCCCCATCTCCGGTTATAGGTTAGCTAGTAATAATATGCATTGTAAGAACGAGTTTTTAAAATTATAGATTGGAAACGATATATTGGTAACTCTTAATTAATCTGGGGTATTGGGTAAAGGGAGTAGCATATATTTGGAACGTAAATTATATATTACAAAGAGTGTTTGAAGTCTGAACAAGCTGCTGATGAGCAATCTGGTAGTTGTAAAAAGATCTAACAGCATGTGATCCAAGTGTGAATGGGGTAGTGAACATTATCACATTTCTTCCTTCGACACAACCTACTGCAACGAAAATGATAACGTGGTTAAAGGGTTTGTGTATGCCATGATTAGCAAAGGTGTACTAGTCAGGGCCATCCATACTAGGTTGGTTTGGCATGAGCAATCATCAAATCCCACCAT
>NC_090749.1:64308900-64326400 GCF_036898095.1 Palaemon carinicauda
TTTCGTCCATAACTCTTATTTGTTGTTACTCTGCATTTTCATTGAGAATTATCTTAGTTTTACTCATATTTATTTTCAGTCCTACATTTCTGCTTTCTCTATTCAACTGTTTTAATATCTTTTTTAATTCTTATCATAATTCAGTAAACACAGCTATGCCATCTGTAAATCTCAATTCCTAAAATTTCTCAATCTAAATTTTTAAAAAACTTTTAGGGACACTGTGAATAATTTAGGAGAAATGGGGTCTCCCTTTATAACCTCTTTCTCAGTCAAACGTTTCTCACCATCTTTAAATAATTCTAAGATTGTTGTATTTCCTGTATAGATATCTTCAAGTGTTCTAATACAAAAATCATCTATTCCTTTTCTTTTGAACGGCTTTCATTACTGCTGAGGTTTTGACATAATAAAAAACTTTATCATAGTCTACAAATGTTATACATAGTGGTTTGTCATACTCAGTTGATTTTTCCATAAGTTGGTTAATTACATGAATATGGTCAGTTGTTGAATACACACATCTAGCAGTCTTACTATTCGGTCTAATGTAATTTATGTAAATATTTCATATAATACGTAGAGTAAACTTATAATGCAATAATATTTCAGGTGTTTTTTGTCTCCATATTAATGAATTAATGTTTATATATATATATATATATATATATATATATATATATATATATATATATATATATATATATATATATATATATATATACATACATACATACATACATACATATATATATATATATATATATATATATATATATATATATATACATACATACATACATACATACATATATATAATATATATATATATATATATATATATATATATATATATATATATATATATATATATATACTGTATATCCTTGTGTATGTGTATGTGCATGTGCGTGTGGAATGTATGTATACGAGTATAATCTATCGAGCCGTGGGAGTACCTCCAACTCCGTCTCAGAAAATTACAAAATAACATTAGAAAAACAACCTTGTTACCACTTACCTCCAGTTGCTCTACACGAGAGAGTGAGCGGGTGCCCTTCTTGCACGGAAGCTTCCCTCTCCACGACAGCGCCTCCCATGCTGTATATACGGATGTTGTGGGGCTCATCTGGGGAAGGGAGAGAGAGAGAGAGGACTGAGACCTTTTTTTGTTTGAAGAGAGAGAGAGAGAGAGAGAGAGAGAGAGAGAGAGAGAGAGAGAGACCCTTATTTGTATTTGTTACCGAGAGAGAGAGAGAGAGAGAGAGAGAGAGAGAGAGAGAGAGAGAGAGAGAGAGAGAGAGAGAGAGAGAGAGAGAGAGTGCACACATGCCCTCAGAGTTGTAATGAAAGAAGGCAGTGAGTAAAGAGCTGAAGAAAAAAAATAAAGTAACGAAGAAGAATGAAGCGATTAAAATAGAGAAAGATTAAAAGTAAACGGAAATAACGAAAGAAAGAGGGAAAAAGGAGATAGGCTAGGCTCTATTAAAATGTAAATAAAGAAGAAAAAAAAACGTTAGAAATATATGAATAACCAAAGAAAAGAAAATGTAGATAAGAAATATTGAAGTAAAAGAAAAGAGAAAAGAAATAAAAAAGGATAGAATAGCTGGAAAATTAAAAAATATTTATTCATGTATATAGGAAACCAAATAAAAAAAGAGAGTAGAAAATAAATTAAATAAGGAAAAAGAAAGGAGGATAAAAAGCGACAGATAATTAAAAGTTTTAGAAAAATTAATCTCGCTGAATTAATCGAAGTTTCCATCAAAGTAATTTCCCCAGATTAATTAGTTTTCATCAATATCAACATGTTGGATTTATCAGGTTTCTCATTAAAGACATTTCTCCCTTTCATTATAACTCTCGCGGAGAGAGAGAGAGAGAGAGAGAGAGAGAGAGAGAGAGAGAGAGAGAGAGAGAGAGAGAGAGAGACAGAGAGAGAGAGAGAGAGAGAGAGAGAGAGAGAGATCCTTAATTCATTTTGTCAATATATGAACTGATCACATTTTTTACGGAAACCTCAGAGAGAGAGAGAGAGAGAGAGAGAGAGAGAGAGAGAGAGAGAGAGAGAGAGACTTTATTTGAATTTTCAATATAAGCATTGTTCAGTTTGCTTAAGTAAACCTGAGAGAGAGAGAGAGAGAGAGAGAGAGAGAGAGAGAGAGAGAGAGAGAGAGAGAGAGAGAGAGAGAGAGAGAGAGCAGTAATATATGTCTTTAATTTGTTTTATCAATAAAGGAAAAAGAAAAAATACTCAACCACAACATGAAGGTGAACTTTAACATTGTGCGTTGGGGACCCTGGGAAGTCCAACCTACATCGGTATTCGCCCTGGTCGCTATAATTGACGTCCTTGACGACCAGGACCCAGTCCTCCTTCGTGAAATTGGCGCGCCCTTCGAACATGTTGCTGGCTCGCCAGCTGCTCCCTGCGTCCATTGACCTCAGGTCACCGCTGTGGAAGAGGTCAGAAACATACTTGAGATGGGAGTCAAAATCATAATTGAGATGGAGGACAAAAACATACTTGAGATGGGGGGTCAAAATCATACTGGAGATGAGAGCCAAAATCATACTGGAGATGAGAGTCAAAATCATACTAGAGATGGGGGCAAAAACCTTGAGAAGGGGTAAAAATCATACTTGATATAGGGGGTCAAAAACATATGAGATTAGGGTCATAAACATTAATGAGATGTGGGTCAAAATCATACTTTAGATGGGAGTCAAAATCATAAATGAGATGGGGGTCAAAAACATACTTGAAATGAGGGTCAAAATCATACTTGATATGGGGTAAAAATATATATGAGATGGGGATCAAAATCATACTTGAGATGGGGGTTAAAATCATACGCGAGATGGATTCAAGTTTTTTTTTTTTTTTTTTTTTTTTTTTTTTTTTTTTTTTTTTTTTTTTTAATTCAAGTTTATCAACAACAATAGAAGACATCAAAAATATAATACTTAATTCCCTGTCACTGTCTCATTCATACTTCAAAAAGTGAAAAGTCCAAATTAACATATCCTATCTTACCAAGAGGAGCAGATTGTTAATAAATGAATTCCTTAATCTTAAATGAATCAAAAAAGCAAAAACATGACATATCATATGCTATATCTCGGACACAATGAAGCGTTTCTTATAAATTACTGCTATCTTGATGTTTTGTTGAGACTAAACAGTGTTCTATCACCCAGTACTAGAGGCCATCATAAAGAATATCAACCCCAAATTCCCTTCCCAATAGACAAAAAACAACAACAATAAAGTCTAAATCAGTTGTTAACAAGTATACAAATATTAAAACAGGTATGATGATATGCTGGGTTTATTTGAGAAAATTATAAATTTCCTCTAAAATAAATCATTCACTTAATAATAATAATAATAATAATAATAATAATAATAATAATAATAATAATAATAATAATAATAATAATCATACAATTTAATATGCTATGAACTACCACATTAAAAAACAATTATTTTTTCAACTATCATAATGATCTACCAGGCAAGTTACAATCCTATATGTAGAAGATTAAAAACTCTAGGGCACCAATAAAGAAAAAACTGCAAAAAGAACCAAAGTATGGAATAAAAAAAAAATTGAACCATATTAAATGATAAGAAGAACATTGAAACAAAATGACAAATATTGGTATTCTAGAATTTCATAGATTCAATGATTGGCGTGGAAGATCCTTCTACAGCAGGAAGGAATCTTTTAGAATACCGTATAGTAACGAGCCTTTGAAATGAAAGGTAATATTTGGAATTCAGAGATGATTGTATACTCTTGGGAATACCTCTATATAAGGGAGTTTTAGAATTACGAATTTTTTTATGAGGTGAGTGGAAGACATGTCAAAAATCAACAAATGCAGCCATTTCTAGTTAACTGCGGGACAAAGGCCTCAGACGTTACCTTATTCATGCCTGGGGTTTGGTCATTTTCATCATCACGCGGCCCAGTGTAGATTGGTGATGGTGGGAGATTTTTATCTGATCACTCACAGCAAACAACCTGACCATAGTAGTACAGTTTTGCTGATCACGGCGATACACAAACCCTTTCATTATGTCAAGGTATCAAGGACAAGAAAATTACAAAATATCAGATTTTTGTTTAACAATTCAAGATGAGCCACAGTTGCAGAAAAGCACACAAATCACTATAAAAAAATAATGAAAAGTTTGAGAATAAAAAAAAATTCCTTGCGATATGGATGTATGTAAAAACCTTGAAAATTTGAAAATTTTCTTTGGCTATTGAATTAGATGGATGTCTCGTAAATTGTATTTTGAATAACAAAAATATATCATTTAAAAATGAGGTGAATGTATATAGAAAGAAATCAGACCATGGAGAATCCAATTTTCTTTGCCTATTACGATATCAGAATGCCAGAGAACTTCAAATCGTTCATTAATTTGCCTACTAATAATTATTCGTTCAGTTTTGTTATGATATAATCTCAAAATCCAATATGCTGCATCATAGATAATATTTTCAACTAGATCTTTATTAAAAGACTCAGCAACCACAGGCCTTAACTCCAGAACTGTGACCAATGTGAAGAGAATAGAATCATCTGCATATGCAGCAAACTAGTTTTGAAGGCCGAGCCAAACATCATGCTTATATAATTTGTGAAGACAATGCTATAAACACTATTCTTTGTCACTATGGTAACCATTAACAACACTTTCCAATCAATGAGCTAAAAAAAATCAATAATAATACGAAAAAAAAAGATAATTCAGCAACTCTTAACTGATCCAGCTTGTGGGAAAGGGGGCTTTCCGATAAACTTGGCGACCAAAATAAGGGATTTCTATTCAGAAAGGGACACTTTAAACATAGAATCGCAAACAACAAAGTTCTTGCGAAAGTCAAACTGCAATTTCATGAACAGATGATTATTTTGGCAATTTGCCAAAAGACATTTCAAAAGTTTAGAGAATATTGGATTACAGAAATTGGTCTGTAATCTACAATATTCTTGCGTACCTAATCTAGTGACATTACATATTCTCAAAGTGGAAAAAAAAGGTAGTAACCTGTCTTCAAAAATAAAGAAAAATACACATTTAAGTTAACCTCTCTAAAAGCGTCAAGGTCAAGGATCCTTCATTTTCCAGGAATGAAAAGCTAAACTAATGAGGTTAGTTTTATGAAAATATAAATGAAACAGAATGCCTCGTTTCTGTGAGCAATGTCCAACTCATAAAGCAGAATTGGGCTTAAGTAAAAGAACTAATGTCAAGTCTTGACCTAAGATTGAAAATTTGAGGGTAGGTCATATTTTGTGTTGATATATTGGCTTAAGATAAATATTATTCATCTTTAGCATTACTATAAGAAGGAAATATCAAAAATCCCAATAAAATAACAAAATCGACATAGAAAATTCCAATAAAAAAAACAAAATAAACTTCATCGATAATGAAAAAAATGTTGTTGACTTTAGTCCCATCGCCAATTACTTCTCTAAAGGTGACCTGCCCAGAGCTTGGGGATACTCGCTATTCATCTGATTGACCAGAGAGAGAGAGAGAGAGAGAGAGAGAGAGAGAGAGAGAGAGAGAGAGAGAGAGAGAGAGAGCGAGAGTTTCTCATCATAACTACTGTATCTTTTCATCTTGGATAGTGTGGTATCAAATTGTGTTGGGCTTATCAATGAATGAGTTTCCTACTGTAACCTTGGTCACAGCCACATAATTCATCTAACTATCTGACACGTATTTAACTGCTTACACTAGCACTGGCTGTATGGGAATTTTCTTTAGTATTGAAAAATGATACTGGTTTTAAACGTAACACGTATATATATATATATATATATATATATATATATACATATATATATATACATATATATATATATATATATATATATATATATATATATATATATATATATATATATATATATATATAGGCATACAAATATTCACATATACCCATAGATACAAAAGTATACATATGTGAGTGTATATATATATATATATATATATATATATATATATATATATATATATATATGAATATATATATATATATATATATATATACATATATATATATATATATATATATATATATATATATGTATATATTAACTTATATGTATACACAAATTAAATTACTTATATTTCTTATTCGAGTAATAACATTTATGAAAATTCAAATCATTATCATTAAAATACCACTGCCTTAGAATTTTATGTGAGTATATCATTAAAAACCATTATAATTATCATTATTAGGATGCATATATGCAAATACATAGAAACACATACACACATATATATAAATGAGTGTGTTTGCATACGTACATGAGTGTGTGTATGCGATCAAAGGCTAAATATTTTTTTCAAGTTGTTTCAACTCCAATTACGAGTGCGAAAACTAGTTTCCAAATATCCAAATATAATTAATTTTTCAACCGTTTCAAAACACTATAACTCAGTCTCGAACCAAAATAATTAATTTCAAAGATGGATACTCATAATTTCATATATCATTGCTCAAGTTAAGAAAATAATACGGTGATAAATGAATCATGAAAATAACCTCAAAAATAATTTCATGTATAATTTATTTACAAAAAATTAATTTATATATAAATTGAAACATAATTATATAACAGCATAAACAAAAGCATAAAATCAAATATAATTTCAAGTCTAGTGTTTAAAAAACGTAATTAAGGACACAATTTAATTATTTTTTTCTGTTTAAATAAAAAAAAAAATATCGCCCCAGTTTACATTCGTTTTAATAACTCTTCCCAATTAACAAATACATTCATTGGATGATATGAAAACATTTGAATGTTTAAATTCATAGCTGTCATTTATTGTAAAACCAGACAATTAATGAACGGCTGAGTAAATTGTATTTTCTGAACTGCGCGATTTATTCGAATCCAAAACACAGCGAACGAACGAAATACAATTTATATTTAAAACTGATCATTTTCAATTTTCAGATGATGAAAGGTTCAAGTTTCATTTATTGTTTGTTCTAAATTTGTCGATTTCTTTTCACCCAAACAAGACATTTCATGCAATCAGACGTAGTATAATATAATAATTGCAGTAAACAATTTGTACGTTAATTACAAAACGATTGTATAGCTACTTGCTAAGTTACAATACCAACTGGAAAAGCAGGATGATAATCCCAAGGGCTCTAACAGGGAAAATAGCCCAGTGAGGAAAGGAAATTATGCCACAGATTGAATGATTTGCACGAGTGTACCCTCAAGCAAGAGAACTCTAACCCAAGACTGTGAAAGACCATGGTACAGAGGCTATGACACTACCCAAGACAGTGGAAGACCATGGTACAGAGGCTATGGCACTACCCAAGACAGTGGAAGACCATGGTGTAGAGGCTATGGCACTACTCCAGACTAAAGAACAATGGTTTGATTTTGGAATGTCCTTCTCTGAGAAGATCTGTTTACCATAGATACAGTCTTTCTTGTATCGTTACCAAGTGGAAAATATCCACTGAACAATACAGTGAAGTTTTTAACCCCTTGAGCGAAGAAGATTTTTTGTGTATGTCTATGAGGACATAGGTGAATGTGTTAAGAATAGGCCACACCATTCGGTGTATGTGTAGGGAAAAGAAAAATGAGCTTTAACCAGAGAGGGATGCAATATAGTACTATCTGGCTAGTCATTGGACTAAGTAACTTTCTACTAGTAGTATCCAAATGCGTGGCTTAAGCATCTTGGTAGTATGGCACATTGTTCAGCAATGCTTAGCGAGGAGAAACATTAAAATCTATGATAGAAACAGGCTTATACTGAAAGGTAATTTACATTAAAACGAGCGGTGTCAGAAACGGCAAACTCCGTCCCTCGAATGCGTACTTTCAAAAGGGTTGTGGTGACCGATGTGGTACCGTCCCTGACTAGTGAACACCAGGTAGTTGTTAGTTCCTTTGGTCACTGCAACCTAACCATCCATGTGAGCTAAGGATGGGGGGGGGGGGGCGGTTTGGGGGAGCCTATAGGTCTATCTGCTGAGTCAACACCAGCCACTGTCTGGCCCTCCCTGATCCTATCTTGGTGGCGAGGGGGCTTGGGGGCTGGTCATATGTAAATATGGTCAGTCTCTTGGGCATTGTCATGCTTGATAGGGCAATGTCACTATCCCTTGCCTTTATTAAAGTATCCTCACTCAGAAAAGGATATACATATACATATATACAAACATACTCACGCGCACACGCATACACACACACACACACACACACACACACACATATATATATATATATATATATATATATATATATATATATATATATATATATATATATATATATATATATATATATATATATATATATATATATATATAAACCGTATTTCCCGTGTCATAAGACGCACCTTTTTTCACGAAAAGTGCCCTCCAAAATCACCCTGCGTCTTAACACTTAGGAAAAAGTTGTATAAGGGAGTTTGACACCCTTCAAACATCCAACTATTGACATACAAGCACTCAAACTCACGAGAGATAGAATATAATCCTACAATTATCATTAATATGTAATAAATTCATTTATTTTTATATTGCACTTCCTTCAATGAAGTACAGTAGCAATTTTTTTTTCTTTTAGTAATCAGCTGATGACTTGCTAACCCTCTTCTACAAGAAAACATGCCAACTAATATTCTCATAGCAGACGACGCTATGACAGAGTTGTTTATGATGTATATATCTATATTCTCATATTTTTTTGACATTTTGTAATAAAGCAATATATTGATAATGACTTTGTTGCCTGAGTTACGAAATAATACACATACAGTTGGAAAAAAATCTATTTGTTGAGTGCAGTATTACCCAGTTAGCAGAAAAGTAACTAGACCTAGAAACACATAAACAGTAACACAATTATTCCACCTAAAGGAATGTCTAGATTTCTTTAATCAATAATTACATTTTGTGTGAAAATTTATAGGCTGTACGAGGAATTTTGGAATTAGTACTAGAATTTTAAATCTTTAAAAAAAATCTTATGCACCTTTGGCAACACTGCTTTGATGAAAACAACACTTGAAACACCAAACACTCTGACTAAACGTGTAGTTGTGGTGGAAACTATGACAACTTTAGAGGTTTCTTATATGAATATGTAATAAAATTGGGATAATCGGCCTATAGCTAATTAATATTAACTTAAACATTTCATAATTCACCCAAAATAAGAAAAGTTACGATGCAAGACAGTAATCATGCTAGAGTCTCTGACTAGGGATTTGTGCCAAGAAGTTTTTAAAATCCTAATTTTTTTTTTTTCTAGAACTGCCTTGCTAATCTAAGGGTGCGTCTTACTACTTGTAGCGTCTTATGACACGGGATATACGGTATATATATACATGTGTGTGATAAATATTTCCCATTAAGCAAATAAATAAATAAATGATGTAAGACCAGTGGAAAAATATATGCTCGTTTTTGTAAATGACAACACCAACTTCATAGCTATGTAATTTACCCCCAAATACATTTATATGTACATATGCATATTCATATCTTTCTCATGAATATAAGCTACGCTAAACTACAATCTGTGCTATATAATATCCTTAACAAATTGCATTTTTATATAATCTTACATGACTTTGTCAACTTTACAGCCGGGCGAAAGCAAGTAAATTCAACAATGGAAAAATAATTGCATATATCAAAATTCGAATACTAACAATAAATGATTTTTCATTCTGAACCATTTCATTTCAAAAGAAGAGATTCACGCAGTTTTATAATAATAGTTTTAAAGATTTTATATACGATAATCTTTACTTCAGCTTCGTAAAATAAAGAAGTTTCATCTGTTTAAAAAAATATCTATGTTATCTGCATTAAGTATGAATTCATATGTAATAGAGTCCAGCAACGTTGACTAACTAATCCTAAGTTCACTTCTGTATTCATTAAGAATAAATTATTCAAATTATTCCAGCGAGTTAAGTATATTCGTCTAAATATACATAAATAAACTACAAATAGGAACTTTTACGTTAAGAATTAGATTTCAAACTTACATAATTCAAGAAGACTTATTAACCTTTTAATTTTTTACATCAGAATGTCTGATCTGTTATAATTTATAAAAGCTGGCATAAGAAATTCTTGTCAGTTCAACTCCAAATTCAGGTTTTCCTGTACTTCAGACATTTAAAACTTTAACGGTTTAAAGGTCGCTCATGAATGGCAGAGGCAAGGGACAGTGACACTGCCCTAGTAAGAAGGAGAATGCCCTAGAGACGGAACATATATACACATAGGAAGTGCCCGAGCTAAGGAGGGCCAGGCACTGGCTGCTGATGACTCAGCAGATAGACCTATAGGCTCCCACAAACACCCCATCCTTAGCTCAAAAGGATGGTGAGGTTGCAGTGACCAAAAGATCTAACGAGTTTCAGAGAGACTAAATACCTGCTTCATTTCTACATCTAGAATACTTGCTGGACATCAAAATAAAACAGAGAAAAAATGAATTCTCAGTTGTACTTCAAATAATTGGTTTGACTTGTGCAATCACAATTAATGATTGTTGGGATTCTAACAGGAAAAAAATGATTGATATATATTTAGATAGACATGCACGTACATACACACCTCTCACCAAGGTATAACTACTCCCTCTCCCCCTTACCTGAGGGACGGAGACAGTCGAGCGTTACCATATATATATATATATATATATATATATATATATATATATATATATATATATATATATATATATATATATATATATATATATAGATATATATAAAACCAGATATTTGCACACAAGAATTCCTGGTACACCTCGCCCTGAGAAAGTGCACTCTCTCACCCCTTCACTCGGCGGTGAGTAAACAAACTGTGTAGGGAGAGATGCCAGAGGGTGGTGGGAGGGACCACACACAGGAACTCACCTGTTGATTGATTGATTTTGAGTATTCTGGCATCCTGGCATCAAAGATATTTGTTGGTTATCTATGAAAAATAAAAGGGAATTCAATTTAAAACCATAGAAGCACAGATGTCCTTACAAAAGTTGAAAAGATTACAAAACACCCGATTCTGATTCATAGTACAACCCATCCTGACCAAGAATCTTGGTAAGGATTAACCTCCCATCCTCACCTCGAGCCTCAAACAGACATCTATTTCTTAAGGTGCTAAAAGAGGGGCATTCGGTCAATAAATGCCTCACTGTCAGTGGTACTAGAACCTCAGGTCTATTAGGTGTCCACATTCATAGTACCTGATCGTTTTGACTTTGAATCTTTCTAAACCCAGAGTAAAATTCAACCACTCGTTAGCCTCTAACAAAACAGTGGTTTGAATAAAGAGATGAAATAATAACGGCAATCACTTTGAATCCATTCTAACACAAACATTACATAGAGTGGAATTTCAACCATGCATTTACTATCCACCAAAGGTCTATTTGAAAACGAGCCTTAACCTATAAACGTATTGAGTGATTTTATGATAAAGTATGTATATAAGTGATCGATATTCAGTGATTCTGAACGTTATTCAATGAAATTCAACAAGAGTTGTTATTCTGTTATTTTTGGGTAATAAATGATACGTTTGGAGTAATAAAAAAATGGTCATATTTGTTTAAGCGTGTTTAGTATGTGTTTATGTGTTTTACATGCCGTTATTGTTTTGCTAATTAGCAATATTTGTTGGTATATATATATATATATATATATATATATATATATATATATATATATATATATATATATATATATATATACATTTATATATATATATGTATATATATATATATATATATATATATATATATATATATATATATATATATATATACACATATATATATGTATATATATATATATATATATATATATATATATATATATATATATATATATATATATATATATATATATATAGTCGTTTCTAGTTCACTGTAGGACAAAGACCTCATACATGTCTTTATTCATGTCTGGGATTTGGCCAGTTTCATCACCACGCTGGCCAGTGCGAATTGGTGATGGTGGGATATTTTTGTCAGAAAAATCAAAGCAAACCATTCTAGTAATTATTAATAAACGCTGCTAATAAAAAGCCACATGCGATCAATAAATTCCACCTTAACTGGTATGTGGTAAATCTGCACCACACACAATATATGACACCATAACTATCACCGACGATTTATGAGAAGATTAAACGCTGCTTTCTAATTTATGACAGAAATAAATCATGTAGGAAATTAATGTCACTTACGGACCACCGTGAGATAGAAGGACTTGTATTAGAATAAATTAATGGATGATTTGATGCTATAAACGTCTTGGAGAAGTTAAAAATTTATGAGCTATTAAGAAATTCATGAAAAGGATCGAAAAGAGAAATTAATTACTTAATTAATGAAATAGATATTTATTGGAGATTATTGAATAGATAAGATGAAGAAAAAAAGTTTGGAAATGTTAATCTGAAGACAGAGGTAAAGAAAATACAATAAATAATATAAATGATTTTTTTCATATGCTAAAAAAGAGAAAGTTTGGAAAAACTAAAAACGCAAAGGAATAAAATTATATCAATGATGTTCTCGAATGACAGATTAAACGTTAAACAAAATAGACTAATAAACGAAACATTTACGAAGAACAAAAAGTCTATATATATATATATATATATATATATATATATATATATATATATATATATATATATATATATATATATATATATATACATATATATATATATATATATATATATATATGTATATATATATTCATATACATATATATATATATATATATATATATATATATATATATATATATATATATATATAGAATACATAATAGCATGGAAACATAAAACCCAAATACTGTTGAAAACCTAACTATAAATAAAAACCTCAAAAATATGTTGAACGATACCTAGTCATGATAACTTTACATAAGATATAGGGCTATCTTTATTATTGTATCTGTAATTGCTTCAATAAGGAAAAAAAATCTTAAAATTATCTTAAAATACATGTGCAATCACATTATGCTAAAATTAAATAAAATGGAAAACTGAAAGACCCATATAAACCACATATATGACATGAAAACTAAAAATAAAACAAATTATAAGAAAAAATATATATATATATATATACACACACACATATATATATATATATATATATATATATATATATATATATATATATATATATATATATATATATATATATATATATATATATATATATATAAAAGGCAAAGAAAAAATTCAAACCTACCCCACAATCCAGCGCTTAAACCCCGTGAGTCCTCAAGCTGAAACATCTAAAATTCTTTTACTTTCAGCCGTTAGATTTCAAGCAAGCAACCCATGCAATGGGACACATTGGTGCGTGAGCGGATATCTTGCAATTGCATGCAACGAGCGAGGCGATCACCCCCTTTTTTATTTTCTTTTTTTTTGCGACACCATAGCCAATTGGAATAACGTTGAGGTCGTTGTCATGTACGAGAGAGAGAGAGAGAGAGAGAGAGAGAGAGAGAGAGAGAGAGAGAGAGAGAGAGAGAGAGAGAGAGAGAGAGAGAGAGAATAAGTAATATTCTTAGTCATTTTAAATCATAAAGATTGGATGTTACAGCAGTGACTATTATTAATATATTAGGACCATCCTCTGTAGATAGAGATGGTCTATATATTACTGTTTATATATATATATATATATATATATATATATATATATATATATATATATATATATATATATATATATATATATATATATATATATATATATATGGCACTGGAGTAATCTCTCCATAGTTAAATTTCTAATCTTGTCCTGCCCTTTCACTCTTAATATCCTTTGTTCTCACAACTACTAAATTTATGGAAGATTGTTTCATTGTCATATCATGACTCATAGCCAGAGAGTAACAACGATCTCCCTCAACTGATATATTCTCTGATTTTCATAGGTAATTTCAGGCAATTTGATTTCCAATTTCTACTTAACCTAACCATTGTATTATTTGCTATTTTCAATCTTCCACTAAACTCTAATTCTAATTCGAGTGCCATAAGTGGATGAGGTCATGATGACAGGTAGATGGAGATGGTTTGGGCAAGCTCTTTGCACTCCCCAAGAGAGATTAGTTCACCAAAACTACATGGCTGAGGACTATGAAGTACGAAATAGCAGATGATGAATGGAGAAGTACTAAATTAAAAGCTCAAAATAGAGACGACTGGCGAAATCTAACCGAGACCCTTTGCGTCAATAGGCATATGAGAAGATGACATTATATATATATATATATATATATATATATATATATATATATATATATATATATATATATATATATATATATATATATATATACAACAATATATGCAGCCGTTTTAGTCCACTGCAGAACAAAGGCCTCACACATGACCTTATTCATGTCTGCGGTTTGGCCATTTTCTTGGTGGAAGATTCTCGTATAATTGCTCACAGGAAACCAACCTATTATGGTTGGCCGTGAGCAGTACAGCTCTGCTGATCACTGCAATACAAAAACTCTTTCACAACGTTAAGGTATCCCCACTAAGAAAGGGATATATATATATATATATATATATATATATATATATATATATATATATATATATATATATATATACATGCATTGTATACCTATATACATTTATATGTAATAATATATACAAATACTCAAATAGACACTGACAAATTGTTATGGAAATTTCATCAAAAAGGCTTTCTCTCCGAATAAATACGCCTATTTAGAAAAAAAGATCAAGGCATATCTCCTGTTTTTATAATTTTTCCCTACCCCCCCCCCCCCCTCCCAAACAGGTGATATAGCTCAATCAACAATGATAACAATAACAATATCTATTACAAAAACAAACACAGCAGCAAACTTTTGCCTCAGCGGTATGGCAAATAACTCCACAACCACACCCCCGCTTTTTTTATTTTTTTTGGAAAACACATTTATATTCAATTAATAAAAAACAAAGGAAGAATTTACTCCTATTCAATGGGTGTTTGGTGTTTATTGGTTTTGCATTTAACAGTTTATTGAAGCAATGAATGCGTTTTAGACTTTTGATCTTAGCTTGTGTTTGGAATGAAATATTAATGCTGGGTATTTTGGATATTTATGTGAATTCACTTAAATTCTCTCTTCATAATAATAATAATAATAATAATAATAATAATAATAATAATAATAATACTTCTACTACAACTACTACTACTACTACTACTACTACTACTACTACTACTAATAATAATAATAATAATAATAATAATAATAACAATAATATCTGCATGGCTCAATGTTAAACTCCTCTTGTTGATATTTATATGAATACCTTTTTATTCTGTCGTTATAATAATAATAATAATAATAATAATAATAATAATAATAATAATACTAATAATACCTGTATGGCTCAAATGTTGAAATGAGATCACAAAATCGATCCAAAGGTGGGGTAGAAAGGGTAGATGAACGAATACTCTTCATGACAATTACATTGAAAGTGAATCGATTGAAGTAGGTATGGATTTTGTTATTTCATTTAAACAAAGAGTTGTCTAGAATAGGGGGGTAAACACTCTCTGGAGTGCAATAATAATAATAATAATAATAATAATAATAATAATAATAATAACATATGTCGCAGTACTTTAGGATTCAAGTGTGAATGATAAGGGGAGAGAAAAAAAATAGTAAAGTAAGAAGACTTATGAATTTAATTGAAAAGATGATGGAATATGCTGTAGAAGTGGTATCAATGTGTCAATAATCATAGTAACATTAGAGATCGGACACTGATAAAAAAACCGTAAATTTAATCAAAATTTTCCTGGAAAATATATTGTTCTTATCTGTATTTCACTAAAAATACAGGCGACCGTAATTTTTACATTAATCTGTTATTATTTTTTTACGGGTTGGTGCCCGTAATATCACCCTTTTACGCCAGTATATCCTTTTTTAAAACGGTAAATGTCTGGCAACATTTATTCCTGGATTTTTACCGTTTTTTAGATGCAATTTTTATCAGTGTACCTGAGTCACTGAAAAGGAATCTTGAGAAGGAAGGATCCGATATAACCCTAAGGTGAGCGTGCTATTCAAAATGGATCATGTGGTGAGAAAAGTGATGGATTCATAAAGAAGCCCGATGCAACCCGAAACTCCATACTATAAACCACTAGTCTCTGTTGACTGTGATTGAAATAATAATAATAATAATAATAATAATAATAATAATAATAATAATAATAATAATAATAATAATAATAATAATACTACTACTACTACTACTACTACTACTAATAATAATAATAATGAAGAAATAATAATAAAAATATTAATAGGAAGAAGAAGAAGAAGAAGAAGAAAAGCTATTGTTATTATCATTATTCCTCCTTTTATCATTATCGTTATCACCACGCTTATTACAAAGATTACTATAACTATTACAACAAAAAACTTTTTGGAAACCATTTAATTTCGGCAGCTAAACATAATTAGGCCGAAATCCACACTCCTCACAACTCCCCCAATTTAAGCCATGGCCCTTCGATCTTCGAGTGCAGTGAGATCAGACTTCGTTAAGTCTTAATTTCCTGTAGGATTATGTGGGAGTTCGTAATCCAGGCTCAAGGAAATCCTTTTCCTTAAACTTCTGGCAGGATTGAAAACTCAAGACTTCTTGTAGGATCACGTGAAATTATCCACTTACCAAATTAAATATCCAGGACTTCGGAGGAGGAGGAGGAGGAAGAGGCGCTGAACGCTTGTTTGAAGGAAATGTTTCACAATGTGTCTGGGAGTTAGCTAACTTCTGTAAGTTAAAATCTGAAGTTGTTATGTATGCATGTATGTGTGTGTATATATATATATATATATATATATATATATATAAATATATATATACATGTATATATATATATATATATATATATATATATATATATATATGTATATATATACATATTCTCATTCATATATATATATATATATATATATATATATATATATATATAAATATATATATATATATATATATATATATATATATATATATATATATATATGTATATATATATATATATATATATATATATATATATATATATATATATATACCTGTATATATATACATATATATATATATATATATATATATATATATATATATATATATATATATATATATATGGTAAGCAGCTCTTCTAAGAGAACGCCTCTCCAAAATCAAAACATTGTCCTGTACCATTGTCTTCCACTGTCTTGGGTTAGAGTTCTCTTGCTTGAGGGTACACTCTGGCACACAATTCTATCTGGTTTCTCATTCTCTTGTTTTATTAAAAGTTTTTTATGGTTTATTTAGGAAATTTATATTCAGATGTTGCTGTTCTTAAAATA
>NC_090749.1:64328900-64353900 GCF_036898095.1 Palaemon carinicauda
TCTTTAGCTATGGTAAGCAGCTCTTCTAGGAGGACAATCCAAAATCAAACAATAGTTCTCTAGTCGTCGGTAGTGCCATATCCTCTGTAACATGGTCTTCACCGTCTTGGGTTACAGTTCTCTTGCTTGAGAGTATACTCAGGCACACTATTCTATCTAATTTCTCTTCCTCTTATTTTGTTAAAGCTTTTATAGTTTATATATGAAATATTCATTTTACTGTTGTTGCTGTTCTTGGGGTATTTTATTTTAAATATTGATCACTTTTCTTATTTCCTTGTTTCCAATCCTCACTGGGACTACTTTCCCTGTTGGGGTTCCTGGGCTTGTAGCATCTTGCTTTTCCAACTAGAGTTGTAGCTTAGCTAGTAATAATAATATTAATAATACTCTTATTGCCGCAAATAAACAAAATAGAAATAAAAATATACATTATACAAAATAAGAAGGAAAGTGATAGGGTTTCTCTTACATATATCCCAGATTTCTCTTCATAAAATATACATTTAATCCGGAAAAATTCAACTTCAGAAAATTGCTTCACGATAACGAGTGACAGCCCTCGTGATTGGCCATGCATAAAATACCAATTTTCAATTCATCTTCACACCAAAAACACTATCCAATTTAAATAAAAAAGTATGAGTCACTTTCAAATCTAAAATCAAAGTGCAATAAAATACTACCTGGCAAATGAGATTCAATAATTGAATGTGTAAATAAAGTATTTTCCGATTTAAATTTACAAAAAGGATTAATACCAAACAAAATTATCAGCTTTCTGGCAACTGATTCCAGTTGCTCTGATTTTCCCAAAGCGAAAAAGTTTCAATTTACCTTTACGTGAAACAACGAATGATCCTGAGCAAAATGCAGTCAGCAAAAATGTTAGATTAAAAATGACTAACTGGTAACCAGCGAAAGTCAGTGATTGGGCTATATAGAAAACAGTTGCCGAGGCTGACGACAATTTTCTAACGCTTTCTAAAAAACAACGTTGCTCATTGCAAGACAAAGTTTCGAAGAACGTTAATTACATTACAACTTTGGGATTCCTTGAATTTGCCATACGAAATGAAATTCGCCATTTGTACTGGAGACAAAAGGAGTTGGCGAAAGAAAAAGTTCAAAGTGATTTAAAAGAAACTTCTGGTAAGTTTTGGGGGCCATTTTGGAGAGTTGCCAAGCGTTTATTTCCTCGGAACTGACTTTGCGAAATAAGAGCAACAATTTAACTGAGTGTTGAAGGATGAATGGAAATCTAATAAATAGTGTATAATTTTTTCTTAGGCAGTCAAAATAAATATGACAAGCCCTACCATTTCATACTAGTGTACGTAATCCGTCAAAAAATGACTGCTAAATATTTAGAAAGATATACACACACAGATTCCCACTCCTCTCCCTTCCTTAACTACAACCTGCTGGTTTGGCAATTTGTGGAAGATTGCAGTTTTTGAGTGTACCTCTCTCGGGTACCCACTCTCACCAGGTTATGACTATTCCTTCCCCCCTGCCACTCAGCTTGACAGGAAAGTAATATATAGGCAGACGCCTCCTCTTTATTATATAGGAGAGTATGCTTACTCTAAATCGCTGAATTGTTCTACTACCAAACTGAGGTACACTTTTCTCACAGTTTTTCTCTGATGTATATAATCTTCCATATTCTAAGAAATTAATACCAAAATGTCCTTAGGGACTTGACCTCAATTTTTCATTGCAGCAAAGTAAAATGGGAATGGCAGCCTCAAGCCTCTCTCTAGCCCAGACCCGAACAACATGTGGAGACGATAAGAGAGGGAAGGAGAGAGGAGCTCAGCAAAGAAGTGGGAGATTTTCAGCTTCTTACAAAGAATAGTCATAAACAGGAAAACAGAAGCAAAAAGAGACTTCCAAAGCTTGCCAGAAAAAGAAGATATACAAGTGATCAGAAGGGAATTCATTTCCAGAGGGTGAAGATGATGGGAGGTGGCCTGGGAGGTACTACAACAAGGTCTAGTTTTCTATAACTTTAAACAGGATATGGATGATAATCATGACTAATGGGAAAGGAAGTTGAAGGAGGATATTTGTTAATTATCAAGTACATTTAACTAAAGCACACCTTGCTTTGGACAAGTGCACCCTGTTACACCCTTACTTCGCAGCGAGTTAACAAAACAAATAGTGTAGGGAGGGATGGCAGAGGAGGTGAACAGGGCTAAACAATAACCACCGCGCAGTAAGGGTGGTACGAAGTGCAATTCCTCAGAGCAAGGGGTACCAGGAATTCTTGTGCTCAACTGTACATTTGACTAAAGGAGGATCTCATCTAAGGAATCGGTCAAGTTGGGGTTGGTGGATTCTTACACTTGAAAGCATCAAAACAACCACTAAATAGAAGTAAAAGACTCTTCAGCTATGGTAAGCAGCTCTTCAAGGAGAAGGGCACTCCAAAGTCAAACCATTGTTCTCTATTCATGGGTTTTACCATAGCCTCTGTACCATGAAGTTGCTCCTATTAGACAAAGATGGAGAGCAGAAGTCAAGAAACAATAAGAGAAAGAATTGCAACTAAAAATTCAAGATATTCGGCCCTCCTAACGCACTCTCATGATACTCTGCTTTAATCTTAATGGCATTCAAATCTCTTTTCCCTTCTTTGTCATTCGAATCTCGTTTTCTAAACAGGACGAGGCCTCTTTTCCAGATGGGGAAACTGTACCAAGTTGAATCGTGACAGTGTATAAATTTTCCTTGGAGGCAGAGTTAATCTTTTGATAAGTGAGACAGACGATAATGACTGGATATTAGTAGGCAGCTGTTTGTAAATAAATAGGCAAGCTTCTATGGAGACTGGTGAGTGATAATAAAAGGTTTGATAGAGAATTTTCTGTATGTTTTTTTCACTGGATGTTTAACATTCTTGACTCATGATGGCCAATTAGCTGCTCAGCGTGGGCGCTGATCCAATAATAGTAGGTTGGCCTGGGCACCAGCCACCCATTGAGATACTACCACTAGAGAGTTATGGGGTCCTCTGACTGGCCAGACAGTACCACATTGGATCCTTCTCTCTGGTAATGGTTCTTTCCCTTTGCCTACACATTCACCGAATAGTCTGGCCTATTCTTTTCAGATTCTACTCTATTCTCATACTCCTGACAACACTGAGATTACCAAACAATTCTTCTTCACCCAAGGGGTTAACTACTGCACTGCACTTGTTCAGTGGCTACTTTCCTCTTGGTAAGGGTAGAAGAGACTCTTTAGCTATGGTAAGCAGCTCTTCTAAGAGAAGGACACTCCAAAATTAAGCCATTGTTCTCTGGTCTTGGGTAGTGCCATAGCCTTTGTACCATGGTCTTCCACTGTATTGGGTTAGAGTTCTCTTGCTTGAGGGTACACTCGGGCCCACTATTCTATGTAATTTATTTTCCTCTTGTTCTGTTAAAGTATTTATAGTTTATATAGAAAATATTTATTTAGATGTTGTTACTGTTTTTAAAATATTTAATTTTTCCTTGTTTTCTTTCCTTACTGTGCTATTTTCCCTGTTGGAGCCCCTGGGTTTATAGCATCTGGCTTCTCCAACTAGGGTTGTAGCTTAGCAATTGATAATGATAATAATGATATATACTCTTTAACTTCAACGCGATTTTGAATGATTTTACAAGTTAGGAATTTCATAAAACGGTATGATAGTTTTATGCAATACATAACTTTAAGTATTTCTTTAAAATACTTGAATTTTTCAAAATAAATTTTACAGTTTCAACAGTAAAAAATATTCTATAAAATTATTATTTTTACATTTTCATGAATAAAAATATTCAATAAAGTGATTAGTTTTACAGTTTCAACAGTAAAAAAATATTCAATGAAATAATTTGATGAATGGTAAAATGTAGGGCTATAAACTATAAAGTGTCTCGATTAGGTAGCTAATATCAGTTTACATTCAAACACATTGATCGCAAAAAACCATAAAAATAAACATAAAATCTCATCGGAAAAGAAAAAGTATTCCAGTTTATACTTTAATAGCCTTATCAACATCACTATCATAAGCCGTTGCTAGTCCACTGCATGAAAAAGGCCTCAAACATATCCTTCCCATCCCGTCTGTTTATGGTCTTTCTATGCCTGTATATACCACCAATTTTCCTTAGTTCGTCAATACTCGTTTTTTCTTCCTACCCCTTCTTCTTTTGCAAACTCTAGGGACCCATTCTGCTATTCTGTTTGTCCATCTGTTATCTGTCATTCTCACTATATGTCCTGCCCATGTCCAATTCTTTTTCTTAAAAGTTGTTTAAATATCCTCTACTTTAGTTTGCTCTCTAGTTTATTTTCTGTCTCTTAGTGTTATTCCCATCATTATTGAGGGGACCTTGATAGCAATAATGTACAAATATGAAAGAAGGGGCTTTAATTTCTTATTTTCTCTTTTTTTATAAGTAAGCGAAAAAAAATTTCTCCATATACACCTTTGTTCAAGTGAAAAGAAAATCAACACTAAGTACACAAACTACGAAACTTTGGAGATTATTACAGATGGCCGGTCTCTCTTCATTAACGCACAATCTGGCCGACACAAATTACGACTAATTGCCTCATTAATAACTGCCTGATTTAATAAATCACACACTTTACGCATCAAATGACCGAAGACAACAACAACTACAACAACAAACGCAACCGTTTCTAGTCTGATGCTGGACAAAGGTCTCAGATATATCAATTCATGGCTGGGGATTGACTAGAATTCATCACCACACTGGCTACTGCATATTGGTGATGGCGAGAGATTTTCGTATGATCTCTCACAGGAAACCAACTTAGTATGGATGGTCAGAACTAGTATAGCCTTACCATGGTAAAGGTTTTCATCTCACACAGAAATATCCTTTTCAGGATATTAAAATTTCATATGCAGGACTTTAGGATCTTATTAATATATATATATATATATATATATATATATATATATATATATATATATATATATATATATATATATATATATATATATATATTTTACAAAGGCACTAAGATATAATTTACACTTCACATACTTAATTTTCATCAGCAATAGCAATCTACTCATGAGGCAAAGGACAGTGGCATTGCCCTAGCAAGCAGGACAATGCCCTAGAGACTGACCAAACATACATATGATCAGAACCGAGGCCACTTTTCTATCCAAGCTAAGACCAAGGAAGGGCAAGCAGTGGCTGCTGATGACTCAGCAGATAGACCTATATGCTCCCCACAAACACCAAATCCTTAGTTCAGTAGGATAGTGAGGTTGCAACGACAAAAGGAACTAACGAGTTTGAGTGGGACTCGAACCCCAGTCTGACCATTATCAGTCAGGGACGTTACCACATAGGCCACCACAACCACTTCAGAAGGATTTTTTTTTCTTTTAAATAAGAATAGCATTTAAACAGGGGTTTGTGGTGGCCTATCAGAAAGGTCCCTGCCCGGCGATCTTCCATTCTGGGGTTCGAGCCCCTCTCAAGCTCGATAGTTTCTTGTAGTGTGTGCAACCTCAATACCGTTATGAGCTAAGTGAAGTGGGGACGGGTTTAGGCAGCAATGGGTCTTCTGGCTAAGTCCTCAGCACCCATTAGATAGCCCTCCCTGGTCCTAGCTTGGGTAGAGAGGGGCCTTGGTTGCTAATCAGTCTATGGCATTGCATTAATATAAGATTTAGGCCTTAAGCCAAGCACTGGGGCATCAAAGGCCATTCAGCGCTATGTAATGCAAATTAATCAACCAAACTCTCACATTTGGTATCATTTTAACTTCTAAAAGCAATCACACAACTTTCATACAATAATATCCAGGGCATTGTCCTGCTTGCTAGGACATTAGAAGTTCCTTGCTTCTGTCATTCATTAGCGGCTTTTAAACATCTTCAGTTGAAGATGTCTTATGAGTTTATTTTATTTCAATTTATAGTTTACGCACGGGGGTTTAGATGGATTCACGATATGCTTTGCTAAGCAAAAACCAGCTAAACAAAGGCCTTTATTACTGTGCCCAGGTTGTTATTTCTCTCATCTTATTTCCATCTAGACTATCCCAATGCTCTTGCCGAATGTTATAAAAGAATTTCTTAAATGTAGGTACGAAATCATTAAAGAGGATCGGATACTTTCTTGTTAGCAACTTGGATGCAGCATTCTTTGCCCGTAAATCTGCCTTCTCATTCCCAGACACACCTACATGCGCTGAAACCCAACAAAATCAAACTGTTAGACCTCTCAGTCTTATAATAAATAGCCATTCTCAAACCTTTAAAACTAAAATTTTACTGGAATTAAAAACTTCTAAAGCTTGAAATACACTCCTCTTCATTCTGGGAGAGATAGGAATACAAAACTTGTTGGAGAATTGATCTTTTAATCGGTAAACTATTGGCCCTGTTGAACGCCATCCACCACCAAAAGCATTTTTATCTGAGACATCTCTTCCTATCAAGAGACGCTTTTAAGCAGTATTATTTACTTTTCAAGAACTACGCACTTTTTTCTTTTACTCTAGAAGATATACCAATTCGCTAAGTAGGTACTTATGGACCGCCAAAGAGATGTGAGAGATTTTCTCTGGGAATAAATGGACGTATACATTTGCCGTCCCGACCTCGGGGAATGTGTGCTCAGAGTAGGTTACCCGAGATGAGGTTAATGGTAGCCTACTCAAAGCCCCAACCCACACACCCCCGAGGGGGTAGGGCTCTGCCCATTCACCACATAAATGACGGGAGGAGGAGAACTCTAGTTGGCTTGTTTGTTCTTAGCTTTAGAGCACAACATGTTCAGAGATCTTGTTTGGTATCTTTCATCACCTTATCTCATAATCTTGGCATATCCTTTACTGTGCACATAAAGCAAAGGAAAAGGTTGCTATTCCCTTGTCACACTCCTTTCTGAGAGCTCTATTCTTACAACATATCCATGACCCTTTTTGAATGGGGATAACTTAATTGGGTGAAAAAATTTACGTATTGCCATGACCAGCAAAGCTGTAATAGTCAGGACTCATACTAGACGGCTGGTTTGCTGTGAGCGATCAGAAGAAAATATCACACCATCATCAATCCTCAGTGCCCAACGTGGTGATAAAAACTGGTCAAACCCCAGATATGAGTTGACATGTCTGAGGCTTGTGTCCTGCAGTGGACTAGAAACGGCTGCATTTGATCTTGCTGTATTCCTAAATAAAATCCTAACAATGTATTTGTTTCCCCACAACTGCATAATCCCGTGCATAGTTACATACATGTTAACTTAAATTCTCCTTTGTCCCTCAGTTTGTCATTTTATTTCCCAAATGCTGTGTGTTAGATTGGCTTTCAGTAAGCGAAGTGAAGCATCATCCAGTCTGATAGATTAAGTGGTGTTTAAACGGTCGAACGGATCGTCGAACCTGGTTGTCGAACCCACTTGTGAAAAGGTTCGAAGAGGTGGAGTCAGCCACAAATACATAAAATTTATGGACAATGAAGCTACACCCACAAAAGTCAGTCGAAAACAAACTTTCTTCGAACCGTTCGACAAACATGTTCGACCACCAAATACCTCGTTCCCACGTTCGAGCATCACTTCAAACACTTGTCTGTCGAACTAGTTTGACGAACCATTCGACCGTGTGAACCAGCCTTTACACAGATCAGCTTCCGCAAACCATCATTAGGAACCATACTGCATAACAGCTAATCTCACTCTGTTGACGTTCAATTCTCATTAAGGCCCATTACAGCTCGGACAAGACCATTAACTTTGGCCGCTTACCCTTGACTCTCCCGGGCCAACGAAAATGAGTAAATTCTCATTTAATTTCTATGATGTTTCATAGTTATTGATGTTAAGTTGTACAGCAAATCGAGCTTAATCTCAGTAAAAAAAAAAAAGAAAAAAAAATCTTGAGACAAGTAAACTATTCTATACTTTTTCTCGCAATGCTTTAAATATGAAAAATAAGTACCAAGGGAAATTTGAGATTTAAGACCTCCTCCATCATCGGATCAATACTTTACTCAAGTCTACGGACCAAGTTTTCCCTTTTTCATATGTGGACCATGAATATTATTCTACTGTATAATAATAATAATAATAATAACAATAATAATAATAATAATAATAATAATAATAACCAAAATCATGATCTTGATCCGGATCTCCTACAAAATTTAATGAGTTCTTCCAAATATTACAATTTTTCATAAATCCGAAAACAAGTTTTGAAGTAGTCCTACAAACAAACAAACTGATAAATAAGTAAGTAAATAAATATATAGATAAATATAAAAAAAAAAAACATAAGCTCCTTGCTGGATGTAATAAGTACAAATCTCTTGAGGAATTCCTTTTCTCTATTCTATAGATAACAGTCAAGTCAGGAAATTCAGAAAAGTATAAAGTCTTTCTTTTCCTTCAATATGTATAATTGAAAGTCAAGACCGAGACAGACACCATGAATTTTACCCTTTGAAAACTGTTTCGCCATAGATTTTATTCCAACAGAGTTCTTATTTTATAAATGACAAAGATACAGTATTTCCTCTAAAACCCAAAGCAAGGTTTGGGTTATTATGTGATATTGATTTTTTTCTAAAATTAAATCACGAGAAGTAAAGAATTACATAAAATAAATCTTGAAAAAAATGCTCAATTATGTACCATAAAATTTTATTTATTTCTAATTCGCTGAGCTAAAATTTTAGTACGAAAAATATGAAGACAAAATTGGAGTAAGTTTTAGTTCTATCCCACCGTGTCGTCATAATATTTTTGAGATTTTAATCTTATTACTGAAAAATAATGAAAAAAAATCAATACTTCACACTTATACTGAGTTTGATCAAATTTCATATCGAATTCAGGTTTTGCAATTAAAATCGAAATCAAATCATCATCGTCATTATAGCTTATTGGCAAGTCTCTAAAACTTGGCTGTTTAATGATAATTTTATCTCCTTTTAAAATAAGTCAGATACCTCTTATTATGAAATTTTCTCTGCCTGGGGATCGTAGACCTAAGAGGAAATTAATGGTTTTTCATAAGAATTTTGGTCGGGCAAGAATCTGTAGATTATACAAGTGGAAACTGAGAAATCATGAAAGACATTACTGAATATTTTGCCAAGGTCGCTAATGAATGGCTGAGGCAAGGGACAGTGACAATGCCCTTGATACTGACCATATATACATATGATCAGCGCACCAGCGCCCTCTATATTCAAACTAGGGACAGGGAGGGCCAGACAATGGCTGCTGATGACTCAGCCGATAGACCTACAGTATAGGCTACCTCACACCCACCATTCTTGGCTCACAAGCATAGTGAGTTGCAAACACTGGTAGAAACTATCGAGGCTGGGTGGGTCTCGAAGCCCAGTCAAGCTGATCGCTAGGCAGGGATGTTTCCAATAGGCTACCACCACCACAACACTAATAATGCAGCGTTTGTTGGTGGGTTCGATGTCCTGTGGGTGATCCAACTGCATAGACACATCTACCGAGAAATGTAAAATGCTACTATAAAATGGGACGAATTACGATTCAGCAGTTAAAGTATGAATGTTAAAGGTTAAAGCTGTCTGGTTTCAGTTCCAGTTTCATCAGAATTGATGCTCACCGGAACGTCAGCCGGGAAAGCCCACCCAACCCCCACTGTGGTGCCTAACCACAGCAGTGGCCTCTGAGTAAACAGCTTAAACTCACAGTCCCGGGCGGGGATCGATCTGCTGCCATGCAAATGCTAGGCAGACACGTTACCACTGTACTAGCCAGGAGGCTAGTTTAAGTCACATATATGATCTATTTTCCTTCATGACATTTCAACCAGTTGAATAAGCCTGCCTTAACATTCATGTCCAGACAGGTTTCGTTTGTTTGTACAGTTGGATACTAGAATTCTTGCCACACCACGCTTTAAGGTAGTGCACCCTGTCACTCCGTTACTGTGCATTGAGTGACTAGTGTAGGGAGATAGGGGATCAGTGATAGGTATGGTTTCATGTAGGAATTTGCCGTGCAGTAGAGTGTGAGAGGGTGCATTTTCTCGGAGTGCACCAAGGAATTTATGTGTGCAACTGTACATATATTTATGCACACATTACAATTATTTAGACCAATTTTAAGACGAAACGTACAGGTGAAAAAGGGTTGTTACAGTTATGCAAATCTCTTATTATATTGAAATTGGTGGAAGATATTACACTGTAAAACGTACAGTACAGTCATGTTAAATCGCCACAAAGAACCATGTTAGTTCTTTTCTTTCCTCAGTGGAATATTCTCCATAATAATTTTCTTATTCTTTCCGGAATATTTCTGTTTCCGGCTGAGTGGCAAACAACAACACAAAGGACCCACTGTGAACAGGCGACGGAGTCATTTGTGGGTCCTTATGGCGTTATAAAGCTTTAAGGAGGAAAGTAGTGAAATTAAGAACAAGAAAGCTTCGCATTCAGGTTTTAAATTCAGGGTAAGGAAATCTTTTCAAGGGGTTACAACTGTCGTATTTCTGTTTTTTTTTTGTTTTAAAGGACATTATTTTGACCATTTTAGGGTCAGAATTAAGAGAATCTACAGCTTTTTTATGGCATGTTATTTTATCCATTTAAGAGCTGAAATCAAGTGAATCCCTAGCTCTTTTAAAGGACGTTATTTTAACAATATTAGAGTCAGAATCAAGTGAATCTTTAGCTTTTTTATGGGATGTTATTTTGACCATTGAAAAATTGTAATCAAGTGAATCCCTAGTTATTTTAAGGGATGTTATTTTTACCATTTGAGGGTCGGATTCAAGTAAATCTCTAGCTTTTTCAATGGACATTATTTTGACCACCTCAAAGTCAGAATCAAGTGATATCTAGCTTTTGTAAGGGACGTTATATCGACCATTTTAGAGCCAGCATCAAACGAATCTCTAGATTTTGAAAAAGGACGTTATTTTATCAATTTTGGTGACGGAATCAAGCGAATATCTATCTTATTTAAGAACGTTATTTTTACCATTTTAGAGTCCCAAACAAGTGAATCTTTAGATTTTTAAGGGACGTTATTTTGACCATTTTGGAGTCAGAATTAACTGAGTCTCTATCTTTTTTTAATGGACGTTATTTTGATCCTTGTAAAGTCAGAATCAACTGAGTCTCTAGTTTTATAATGAACATTATTTTAACTTTTAAAATCAGAATCAAATGAATCTCCGACTTTTTTAAATAACGTTATTTTGACCATTTTAGAGTCAGAATCATAAAGTCAGAATCAAGTGAGTCTCTAGCTATTTAATGAACGTTATTTTGACTTTTAAAGTCAGAATCAAGTACATCTGATTTTTTCAAAGATGATATTTTGACCATTTCAGAGACAGAATCAAGTGAATCTCTAGCTTTTGTAAGGGACGTTATTTTGACCATTATGGAGTCACATTCAAGTGAATCTAACTTTGTTTTTTTCAAATTTCACATTTAGGGGATTTGACAATTTTCAAAGAGGGTATGTATTGGAGATTTTGTAAGGAAGCAATAAGGAAATATTACGTATGTTTAGGCAGTTTTATATATTATCAAATTTTATTAAATACTTTAAATATCATAATAATTTTTTTTCTGAGAATTTTAGAATGGATTTCTTTTCGTGTGGAATATCAAAATTGCTGTAATTCTTTGAGGCATTTGAGCGCTTTATTCAAGAAAATTAACATTCAAGGATGAAATTTGTAACTATTCCATAAATGATAAACAACTATCTTAAAAGGAATCCGGGGAAATTTTTAATAAATAACAATGATAAAAAAAAAATCATCATTTTCGGTTTATATAATGGAATTGACTACTTTGAAAAGGATTACAAATTAACCACAAATAATAATAAAAATTGGGCATGATCAAGAAGGCCGAAGGGATGGCAACCCAGTGACCTTTTCTAGTTCAAACCCAAACAATCCAAGAAGAGGGGAGAGGAAGGTACAATAAGACTTCCTGCCTCTTCAATTAGGGAAGGTTATAAGCAGAGGAAAATCAGAAGTAGGAGTGGATTGTTTATTTTGGGCTAAACAATCTTGGCGCTGGGCCAGTGAGGCCTGATAGAGTCTAGGTTCAGCTGGGTGGTGGTGGGGGGGGGGGGAATCACAGGGTTTTTACTATGAATTAATAATTTTAATTGTTTAGACAGAAAAAAAGGAAGGAACGAGGCATGAATGGTGGTGGGGGGGGGGGTAGAAGGCTATAAAGCAAGGACAGATAGTAATGCCTACTGATTGTCGCATAAGGTGCACTGAACGCACTATCCCACTATTCCAAAGACTTGAGATAGAGGGAAAAAACTGCATCCTTCTCTTTTTCTGAGGGCCTAGGCTAGATACGTGTATTTTGTAGCCCTATTTACTCATTGCATCAAGATACATAACCAGGTTAACAACACCATTAAATCTTTACAAACACAATGAGCAAACACAAACAAACACAGACAAACCGTGATAAAACAATTGTATTGGAGCGGGCAGTTCTTGTACAACGGACATATCCCTTTATGCGAGAAAAGAAACAGGAAAACTCAGTAGACATACGGACTCTGTCAGACAGCAGGCAGAGAGAGAGAGAGAGAGAGAGAGAGAGAGAGAGAGAGAGAGAGATAAATCAATAACAGACGACATTTCCACTAACGAAATGCGTGTTTCTCGTGTCTCTACCAAAGTGGGTCGCTGTTCTTTTGTTGGACTTCATTAAGTCACGGATGCATTTTGAGAGATGGTGTCTGATAGAGATAAGGTCTGGTGGTGATGGTGTCTGATAGTAAGGATGTCTGATAGTAATAGTATCCGATCGTGATGGTGTCAGATAGGTATGGTGTCCGATAGGTATGGTGTCTGATAGAGATGGTGGCAGATTGGGATGGTGTCTGATTGGGATGTTGTTTCATAGTAATGGTGTCTGATAGTAATTACGTTAAATGGTAATGGTGTCTGATAATGATGCTGCCTAATGGGAATGGTGTCTGATATGGATTGTGACTGATGGTGATGGTGTCTGATAGTGATCTTATTTGGTAATGATGATGCCCGCTGGTGATGGTGTCCGATATGGAGGTTTCTAATGTTGATGGTGTCTGATAGTGGTGTTGTCTGATAATGGTGGTGCCTGGTGGTGATGGTGCTGATAGTGATGGTGTCTGATGGTGATTGTGTCCGATAGAGATGTTGTCTGATTGGGATGTTGTCTGATAGTGATGGTGTCTGATAATAATAATATCGGATCGGGATGGTGTCTGATGATGATGATGCTTGATAGTGATGGTGTCAGATGGTGATGGTGATGCTGTTTAATAGTGATGGTGTCCGATGGTGATAGTGTCCAATTGCGATGGTGTTTGATAGTGATGGTGTCTGATGGAGATGGCACCTTAAGTTGATGATGTCTGATAGTGGTTTATATATCTGCAGCTATACTTGATAAAACATTTATCCTATGTTCTTGTTAATTGATTAAATTTGTAACAGTATTGTATTAATAATGCATCAAATTACCATTTTGTCCAGCATTATACCTTTCATTATTTTTTATTGTTAAATAGTATATTACATATAAACTATCAGATTTACCTACTACTATCTATCTATCTATCTACCTATGTATATATTTATCTATCTATCTATCTATCTATCTATCTATCTATATATATATATATATATATATATATATATATGAAATCTCCCAAAATGGCCATAAGGTTTGTTTAATGATACAAATATCCAGGAACTAATTGTTAAACTGAAACTGCTCTCTGAGCTGTATTTCAGAGAAGAGCCTCAGGTGATATATCATTCTATCTGCTCATAATCTTCCAATTCAATAGAGCCTTTGGGAGTACACGGAAGAACTTGATAGCCAAGATTTTTTGAGCAACACAGATTAGCTTTTATCCTAAATAGGATCTCTTCATCCGATAGAGTTCAGGGGAAATTGATTCGTATAATTCATTACTCTGGATAATTCTGTTTAGCTGAAATAATTCGTTTTGTGATTTTCCGAAGGTTGCTCAGATATGATATAAATATATTGGGTTTTGCCATATTTATTGTTAACAATAGCAATGTTAAAATGAATATTATCAACAATTTAATAAATTCTACAGGATAAATACTCCACATTTCATATGTTAACTATGAATGAATCCTATGTGATATTAAACATAGATATACTGGTTAAATCTCCCTATTTCACATGCTGGCAGTAAATATGGCAAAGTACAATGTTGATTGGGAAAATATTTTGACGAAATCCTGTAATAGACAAATAAACGAATAAATAAATAAATGAATGATATTAATAAGAAATAAATCTAAGCGACATAATCATGAAACAATGGTAATGTAAATAAAAGCAACAACGTGACTTCATTCTCCTATACTAATGTTAAAGAGTATACCAATTTATGTACACGTAACTGGTTTTATGTCACAATTCAATAATAATAATAATAATAATAATAATAATAATAATAATAATAATAATAATAATAATAATAATTATAATCCACCTATATGATGAAGATAAAGTGTTTGACAATATATATATATATATATATATACAGTATATATATACATACATATATATATATATATATACACATATATATATACATATATATATATATATATGTACATATATATGTGTGTATATATATATATATATATACAGTATATATATACATACATATATATATACATACATATATATATATATATACACATATATATATACATATATATATATATATATGTATATATATACATACACACATGTATATATATATATATATATACGCACACACACACACTCATATATATATATATATATATACAGTATGTATGTATATATATATATATATATAAATATATATATATATATCTCCTCCATAAGATATATATATATATATATATATATTTATATATATATATATATATATATACATATATATATATATATATATATCCTTCATAAGATGAAGATCAGGTATCTAACCATATATATATATATATATATATACCCCTTTCCTGTGACATTCAGGGAAAGAATGAGTAGTCATACCCTGGATAGAGGGGATAAACAGAGTGGTACATTTAGACAATGCACTCTACCACAAATTGGAAAACCAGTGGGTTCGTAGTTAGGAAAGGGGGAGGGGGTAGAAGGGTTGAATCAGAATGCGCATTTCAATATATAAATACTCCAAAAGGAAGAACCCTCCAAAATCAAACCATTGTTCTCTAATTTTGGGTAGTGCCATAGTATCTGTACCATGGTCTTCCATTGTCATGGGTTATAGTTTTCTTGCTTGAAGGAACACTCGGGTACACTGTTCAATCTAATTTTTTCTTCTTGTTTTGTTTTAGTTTTTTATAGATTATATAGAAGATGTGTATCTTAATGCTGTTACTGTTATCAAAACATTTTATTTTTCCTTTTTTCTTTCCTCTCTAGGATATAATAATAATAATAATAATGATAATAATAATAATAATAATTATGTTATAAAACAATAATAATAATAATAATAATAATAATAATAATAATAATAATAATAATAATAATAATAAGAAGAAGAAGAAGAAGAAGAAGAAGAATAATATGCACCGTTACTATTACCAATTTCACCATCATCATACTACTCCGCCAATTCCACTAGAGGGCAGAAGAGATGGCCGCTTCTCAAATCCGATTATTGCTTATCCAAAGCTCAAAGGTAAGCGCCCATGTAACTCAAGCCAGGGGAGCTTGATTGCAAAGCCAGCTGAAGGTGAACACAGGTAGAAAGCGGGTATTCCATCAGCGAGCTCTACCTGTGGTGTATAGAGATAGAGATAGGAATAGAAGCTTTATTAGAGCAGAGCCTCTGGTCATTTCTGATATTCCGTGCTGTGTTTTTAAGATGGAAATCTTTGTTTCACCAATTCATCTATCTAATTATGAAAATCATTCCACAATCCGATCGTAGCTGGACTTAAACTTCTATAATATTGTGTAATATTGAGCCTTAGGAAGGAGAGTACATTTCATTGTGCTATGTAATTTTATAACGATAACAATGAAAAAAATAGAAATTTCAAGAAAAATATGTTTAGAAAAAAAAATAATGAAAATATTAATGGAGATGATACTGCTACTACTATTACTACTTCTAACAATTACAAAAAGGGTAATTATCTAAGTTAAGTCTAACTTTGGGCTATTTATATGGATATCTATTCTTGGTGAAAGGTTTTGTGTATCACCATGATTAGCAAAGCTGTACTAGTCAGGGGATCCCATACTAGGTCGGTTTTCTGTTTAGCGATCAGACAAAAGCCTCCAACCATCACCAATCCATACTGGCCAACGTGGTGATGAAAACTGTCCAAACCCCAGACTTGAATAGGGACATGCCTGAGGCCTTTGTCCCACAGTGGACTAAAAACGGCTGCATTTGATGTTTTTGTTGTAATGATGTTAAAGCCAGTAAGCAAATAGAAAGTTCAATAAAGTAACTGAAGAAAAAAAATTACTATGAATACGAAAGCATTTGATTCTGTTAATACTTTAGCAGTAATGAAAGCTCTCCAGAGACAAGGAATAGATGACTCTTATGCAAGACACATAAAATAAATATAAAACCTAGGGGGAATATAAGAGAGAGAGAGAGAGAGAGAGAGAGAGAGAGAGAGAGGGGGGGAGAGAGAGAGAAAAAAAGCTCACATAATGGACAGTGTAAAAAACCTGAATCTTCGAGTTTCAAGGTTGAATCGATGGAATACCTGAATAACAAGTAACTGTGACAGCATGACATTTTCGACAGTTTCACACACAAATTGAATTCTTCCGTGAGTAAATCTCTCCATTCTTTGGAAATAACTACTTCAAATATCTTCACTGTTCCGAACTTGATTTATTTTATGGAGTTTCATTTTTTTTTTCTGGATTTAGGGTCAGCAGGCAATAGTAGACAGAAAACTATGTCAATGACTGCACATTCCACGTAAGGAATTTCACCAATTTCCGCTAATCCATTAGGTCACGCTAAGGGCACACGAGAGAGAGAGAGAGAGAGAGAGAGAGAGAGAGAGAGAGAGAGAGTATTATTACTGTGAACATGTAGGCTTCAGCTTCAAAGATGAACTTACATTATTTTATTAACTTTCCAGATTACGGAACTATCTATAACAATGCCACAATAGAATAAAATATTATGATCATTTTTTGTTTGATTAAATTTTCATACACATACGCACACACACATGCACACAAGCGTGTGTATATATATATATATATATATACATATATATATATATATGTATATATATATATATATATATATATATCTATTTATATATGTGCGTGTTTGTGTGAGTAAAAAGGACGATAGTTACACGTATTATATCCACGAAACGTCCAAAAGAAAATTTTAATTCTATATTATATATATAAATATATATATATATATATATATATACATATATATATATATATACATATATATATACACATATATATATATATATATATATATATTTATATATATATATATGTATATATATATATATATATATAAATATATATATGTCCATATACCAAAGGCACTTCCCCCAACTTTGGGGGGTAGCCGACAACGACAAGAAACAAAAAAAAAAAACAAAAAAAAAAGGGGGACCTCTACTCTCTACGTTCCTCCAGCCTAACCAGGGACTCAGCCGAGTTCAGCTGGTACTGCTAGGGTGCCACAGCCCAACCTCCCACATTTCCACCACAGATGAAGCTTCATACTGCTGAGTCCCCTACTGCTGCTACCTCCTCGGTCATCTAAGGCACCGGAGGAAGCAGCAGGGCCTACCGGAACTGCGTCACAATCGCTCGCTATTCATTCCTATTTCTCGCACGCTCTTTTGCCTCTCTCACATCTATCCTCCTATCACCCAGAGCTCTCTTCACACCATCCATCCACCCAAACCTTGGCCTTCCTCTTGTACTTCTCCCATCAACTCTTGCATTCATCACCTTCTTTAGCAGACAGCCATTTTCCATTCTCTCAACATGGCCAAACCACCTCAACACATTCATATCCACTCTAGCCGCTAACTCATTTCTTACACCCGTTCTCACCCTCACCACTTCGTTCCTAACCCTATCTACTCGAGATACACCAGCCATACTCCTCAGACACTTCATCTCAAACACATTCAATTTCTGTCTCTCCATCACTTTCATTCCCCACAACTCTGATCCATACATCACAGTTGGTACAATCACTTTCTCATATAGAACTCTCTTTACATTCATGCCCAACCCTCTATTTTTTACTACTCCCTTAACTGCCCCCAACACTTTGCAACCTTCATTCACTCTCTGACGTACATCTGCTTCCACTCCACCATTTGCTGCAACAACAGACTCCAAGTACTTAAACTGATCCACCTCCTCAAGTAACTCTCCATTCAACATGACATTCAACCTTGCACCACCTTCCCTTCTCGTACATCTCATAACCTTACTCTTACCCACATTAACTCTCAACTTCCTTCTCTCACACACCCTTCCAAATTATGTCACTAGTCGGTCAAGCTTCTCTTCTGTATCTGCTACCAGTACAGTATCATCCACAAACAACAACTGATTTACCTCCCATTCATGATCATTCTCGTCTACCAGTTTTAACCTCGTCCAAGCACTCGATCATTCACCTCTCTCACTACTCCATCAACATACAAGTTAAACAACCACGGCGACATCACACACCCCTGTCTCAGCCCCACTCTCACCGGAATAGGAAATGAAGTGAGCGATTGGAATATATATATATATATATATATATATATATATATGTATATATATCATGATGAACCGACATACCTCTTCGGCCCTTCATTGAAAATGAAATGGTCATAACTAAATTTCCCTGAAAGCATCTGTACAACCGAACAGTTTAGATTAAAACAATAGTAATATTAATATCTTCCCTATATTAAAAATATCACAAAGAAAAAAAAACAATGAATATGAAGGTGTATAGATGTTAGTTATTAGTATTTGTATATAAAATAGCACCATAAGAAATATCAACGCTTTAAGAACCCTTAATACAACATATAATGACTCAAGCAATGGTAATTAATTTTCCAACACAAAAAAGCTTAAAGAATCAAGAAAGCTAATTAATTTCAAGATGTGAAATAGCGAAATAATAAAAGGAAAGGAGAGATAATTAATTTTGTGATACACAATGGAATTTTTTTTAAAACAATGAGGCAAATTACTTCCTTGACCTTCAATGGCGAGGAAACAAAGACACTAAAGCTATTTAAAATTTAAAATCAATTAATAATGATGTTAAATAAAAACAAAATTACTTCATCATAAAATCAAAATGATGTCAAAGCCAAAAAACTAAACCTACAACATCCCGGAATCAAAATAATATCAAATGAAAACTACAGAAATTACATCATAAAAAGAAAAATGATGTCAAAGCCAAACTACAGAAATTACATAATGCAAAACAAAATAACGGCAAAGCCAAACTACAGAAATTACATACTAAAAACAAAACGACGTCAAAGCCAAACCATTAGAGCTACATCATCTAGGAATCAAAACAATGTCAAAGGAAACCTATATAAATTACATAATGAAAATAAAATGATTATGTCAATGCATAACTACATAAATTACATAATAAAAATAAAATGATATGAAAGCGAAACTACAGAAAATACACAATAAAAACAATAAATGTTAAAACTAAACTACAGAAATTACATAATGAAAACAAAATGATCTGAAAGCCGAAAACTACAGAAATTACATAATGAAAACAAAATGATCTGAAAGCCAAAAACTACAGAAATTACATAATGAAAACAAAATGATCTGGAAGCCAAAAACTACAGAAATTACATAATGAAAACAAAATGATCTGAAAGCCGAAAACTACAGAAATTACATAATGAAAACAAAATGATCTGAAAGCCGAAAACTACAGAAATTACATAATGAAAACCAAATTATCTGAAAGCCGAGAACTAAAGAAATTACATAATGAAAACAAAATGATCTGAAAGCCGAAAACTACAGAAATTACATAATGAAAACAAAATGATCTGAAAGCCAAAAACTAAAAAAATTACATAATGAAAACAAAATGATGTCAAAGCCAAACTACAGAAATTACATAATGAAAACAAAATGTTGTCAAAGCCAAACTACAGAAATTACATAATGAAAATAAAATGATATCAAAGCTAAACTACAGAAATTACATAATAAGAATAAAATGATGTCAAAGCAAAACTACAGAACTTACATAATAAATAAATGTCAAAGTAAAACTACAGAAATTACATCATGAAAATAAAATTATGTCAAAGCATAATTCTTCAAGCTACTTCTTCATAAAAGGTAAATGACGTCAAAGGCAATCTCCATAAGCTACTTGGTCATGAAAATAAAATGGCGTTAAACTACCATCAACAACAACTAACCTTTAAAAAAAATGGCGTCAGCAAAAACTATCAAAACCGAAGTATTTCTTGTATAAAAATAGCGTTAAATAATAAAACAAACGTAGGTAGCCTCTACGCATCGACATCTGGACACAAAATGGCGCCCAGAAAGCCATTAATTCAACGGTCACAAACGATGCATTTACCGCAATTGAGCCTCGAACCGCAAGCTGCGATTAATTATAAAGGCGAACGGGCGGTAGAGAGAGCAGTAACACTCACCACTTATAACCCTGAATGCAACCCGTGACGCCATTTGATAAATCCCGGGTCTATTTTTCAGGGGATTTTAGTGCTAGCTTGAGTTATGAGCTAAAAAAATACAGGGAACTTTCACACCTCTGATGTTTATACATATGAGATCGTTGGGAACATGCGAGGTATTATGAAGATTTAGAAAAATAGTCATGACGTTGAAGATAATAATTTTAAGACCGTGATCGTTAATATTTGTTTCTCGGGACAAAATATAACCATTGGGAAAGTGAAGAAGAAGGAATAGTACATTTCCAAATTAAATTTACTAGAGAGAGAGAGAGAGAGAGAGAGAGAGAGAGAGAGAGAGAGATTTGAAGGGACCATCTCAATGTAAATTTTTTTTTCACAAATTGTTATTTATTTCATTGATCATACATATACGGAGAATTATACGATATATACAATATATATATATATATATATATATATGTATATATATATATATATATATATATACACCACCTAAAATCTTATTCAACCTTCTGTCCATGCCCATCTGCCAATAAATCTCCTAATCCAGCATCAGCCTAAAGTTACACCACGAAACCTTTCTCTCTCTGCCTTATATTCTCCGACTCAATAAACCTCCAGAGCCACTTACTACAGACCCCCGACGTCCAGTGCTACTGGCAAGGATTACTTTTCCACTCAAGAAAGCTAAAACACAGGGAAAATCCCAGGAAAACGACCACGAATATTGCATACAATTTCCAAACTTTCTCCTCTGGGAGCAGAAGGACGATGGAAGGGAAATGTCAATGCCTGGTCAAATGTGACCTCAGGTCACTTAAGCGATTGGGTATTCGAGGTCAATTAAACTATATTATAATGGATACTTATAACCATGAATTTAACAATATCGTTATAATATACCTATTAATGTACGCGTCCCATCAAAAACGCCGGACGAATATCCAGATATGCACAGAGAAAGATTTGACCTGTCCCACTTCCCTCCTACCAGGGTATGACAACCTCAATTCCCTCCTACCCAAAGGACGGGGAAGATACCGAATAGTCATATATTTGACAATGACATTCAACGAGACAGGAAACGTATATATATATATATATATATATATATATATATTTATGTATTTGTATGTGTGTGTATGTGTATGTATATTCTACCAGAAAAATTACAAGAGCAAGGTGAAGAAGCGAACTGTGCTGAAGTGTCATAAGTAAATGATGATTAGGACTTCAGTAATTACACCTTCACTAACCCCTGGTGGTGAAAGTGAGAGAGAAGTAAAATACTTGCTTTAGTATGTATGTATGTATACAACAACAACAACAATTCAGCCTTTTGTAGTTCACTGCAGGACGAAAGCCTCAGATATATCCTTATTCATGCCTGGAGTTGGGGAGTTTTCATCACCACGCTGTCCATTGCAGATTGGTGATGGTGGGAGGCTTACGTCTGATCGCTCGCAGCGAACCAACCTAGCATGGGTGACCCTGGCTAATACAGCTTTTCTGATCATGGCTGTACACAAAGATCCCTACCCAGAAAGGGGTGTGTATATATATATATATATATATAAATATATATATATATATATATAAATATATATATATATATATATATATAATGTGTATATATTTATATATATATATATATATATGTATATATATATATATATATACACATATATGTGTGTGTATATATATATATATATGCGTGTGTATATATATATATATATATATAAATATATATATATATATATACATATATATATATACAAATATGTATGTATATATGTATATATATATATATATATATGTATATACATATACACATATATATGTATATATGCATATATATACATATATATCTATATATAAATATATATATATATATATATATGTACATATATATATATATATATATATATATGTATATATATATATATATATATATGTATATATATATATATATATATATGTGTGTGTGTGTGTGTGTGTGTGGCTGTATATATACACACATATGAATGTGCGTGAGAGCATTTTTGTGTTTTATATAGGTTTATCACAGCAATTTTCACTTCAGTTAGGTACCCACTATCATCCCACTGCCAGCAAGTTACTGGGCTTAGCAGTCAATGACACATCCATCTGGGCACGAGACTCCTGGCATTAGAGGTAATTAGGAATCGTCCACTGGACCTGTTTCATGTAATTGGCCAGTTTCCTCGTTTAATTGGCATCCGAGTGCCAACCTAAATCCGAAACTGGCAGTACCGCTCTGCGGAGCAATAGATCTTTTCCACTGTATGGAATCAAAGGATATTTGATGTCAGGTGAGTTGCCTTGACCAAGGAGTCGACGTCTGGTTCTTAATGACTTTATAATTGATCCTTGGAAGAGGGTGGATGGGGAAAGCTGTGTCTTGGAACCAATGTTTATAGGCTGACCAAATGAGATACTTTTGTAGACACCTTATGGAGCCCAGGATCACCGAAATTCGTCGATAATATTTGAATCCAAAGATATTTTCTTAGAGCTATGGCTCAGATATAATATCAACCTCTAAAAATTTCAATAACGCTTCTCAGCACCAAAGAGTTTACCCTTAGTATTGTATTGCTCCTCGGAACATTATTTGATAGTCTAAAATGTGTTTGGATAAAATTTGAAATTCCAAAAGGCTTCATATACTCGACAAAATTGTCCTAAAAAATTTTGTAGCATTTCTGATCGTACTGAGCTTCCTCAGGTTAAATTAATTTCTCGATCCCTTTCTAATGCTTTTCTGACTAAATTATTTCGTAATGGTCCTGAAATGTCTTTAATAATAGCTACTGAGATCCAAACGTAGGCTGCCAAAAGTGGCTGTAGAATTATTGAAGACCAACCTTTCTACTGAGAGTATTGAAAAAATTATTGAGCTACAGTGATTGGATCTGAGAAGCATTGAAGAATATTGGACGTCAAGTGTTGGTAAAGAGATAGCATAAAAACACACAGTTCCAAATGTTGGCAAAAAATAATCATTAAGGAAATGTTAGGTCCCCAATATATTGCCTCTACGAATGATTTTCGAGTTGTTTTAAATCAATTGAGGATTCTCAGAAACATTAAGAAACCTCTCGTTAATGGACCCCGCTTCAAGAAGTTTTATTAAGAGTAAAAAAAAAAAGTACAAAATGAAATTCAGAGATTTCAGACCCTCTGCCAATGAAGATTGTCAATATTTCACTAAAGTCTACTGACCAAGCTTTCCCTTTTACATATGTTGACCATTGGATGAATATACTGATAAAAAGAAATCCTGGATCCGTATGACAGATAAAATGTAATCACTTCTAACGTCTGCCTAATTCTAGAATATCCAAAAATTTTCATAAAAACACAGAGGTAAAACATAACCTCCTTATTACCTCCTTAGCGGAGGTAATAATAGCTCACGGGGAAGTATTACAGACTTATTAAAAACCAAATGCTCCCATAAAAAGAATATCCAAAGCCCATCCCACAAACTTTAACCCTTGACTAGAAATGTCCCCAGGGATCCATTACGAACTTATTGAAGACGGGGAGTGTTGACTCCGAGAGCGAACACATCACAGGATGAGAATGACCTATGATTCCTTACGGTAGAAATTAATCGTCGCACCCAGAGCTGAAGTACTAATTTCAGATTTAGCTTGGCAATCACCTGCCAATAAACTGGACAATTAGCCAATTACGCGAATCGGGTCCACTGGCCGGATCAAATTACCAGTAATGACATGCATTTCGTGCCAAGATGAGTGTGTCATTGCTTGCTGTGCCTATTGCCTTGGTTTCACTGTGATGATAGTTTGCTATAACTACAGATTGCGGTCTGAGAATCTTCAATACACACACAAATATATATATATATATATTATATATACATATATATATATATATATATATATATATGTATACTCTATATATTGATATATATATAGATATATATATATATATATTCTTTGTCTGAATGGTGATACTTTGACGAAAAATTTTGCGTATCGCCATGATCAGCAAAGCTATACTAGTCAGTGCCACCCATGCATATGGTTTCCTGTGAGCGACCAGACGAAAATTTCCGACCACCACCAATCCGCACTGGCCAGCGTGTTGATGAAAACTAGACAAACTCCAGACATGAATAGCGACAGTTCTGAGGCCTTTGTCCTGCAGTGGTCTAAGAAACGGGTGCATTTGTTTTTGTTGTATA
>NC_090749.1:64361400-64363900 GCF_036898095.1 Palaemon carinicauda
ACTATGGTAAGCAGCTCTTCTAGGAGGAGGACACTCCAAAATCAAACCATTGTTCTCTAGTCTTGGGTAGTGTCATAGCCTCTGTACAATGGCCTTCCACTGTCTTGGGTTAGAGTTCTCTTGCTCGAGGGTACACTAGGTCCCACTATTCTATCTTATTTCGCTTCTTCTTGCTTTGTTACAGTTTATATAGGAAGTATCTATTTTAATGTTGTTACTGTTTTTTAAATATTTTATTTCCTTTCCTCACTGGGCTATATTCCATGTTGAACCCCCTGGCTTATAGCATTCTGCTTTTCCAACTGGGATTTTAGGCTGGCAAGTAATAATAATAATAATAATAATAATAATAATAATAATAATAGATGCTCTTGTAACTCAGTCTATGGCAAAGCCCATCCATTTACATAACATGGTTTGAACGTCCTGTTAAGTATCAATCTCTTGATAAAAACCAACTGTATAATATCGGCCATTGCTCATTTCTGTAAGCAGCAAGTAAGTGTCTATTGTATTTCTGTAATTGAATACTACTATTGAGATTTCTCCGGATTTAGTAGTGACTGCTGTTACCTCGGAAGTGTCGTAATCTGTTGATCAAAACCAACTGTGTGAAAGCAGCAGGTAAGTGTCTATTGTGTATTATTGAGCTTTCACTGGATTCATTACAGGCGAGTGTAATGGAAGGTGTAATGATCTAGACTATAAAATATGTAAAATATTATGTGTAAAGTAAAACCTGTTTGATACCAATTTACTGCAGTAATAAAACTAACTTGACATAAATGTATTGCATTAAATATTTTATGAAATTGTAAATTCTCTTTTGATATGTAATATTTTTTACTTTTATAAGTCATTTGTATTATTTAAATCTGGGACTTTTTTTAGGTATACCATATCAAATCTGGTTATTATTATTCTTAAAAATCTTTTAAGTCTTAGAGCTAAAGAACTCTTAGCAAGAGCATTTCAGCATTCTTTATTTCCAGAGCGAGGTGAGGCAAGAATTCCTGTATCCAACTGTACACAGGTACAAGTCCTACTTTTTCGATTCCCACGTAGCAAGAAAATTCACTTAAAGTTACGAGGTTAAGACGAATGCACACCGTGACGCCACTTTGCATACGTAAACTGGGTCATAACTGAATGTCACAGGAAAAGGCCGGAAAAATATGTGCTTATTTTTCCTCTTGGTGAATGAGCAAGGAAACTCTGGCCTTAACAGAAACAAAGTATGTATGTTGTGTGAATAATAAAGACCATGGTGTTTTATTAAGGATTCAATATAAAGACATTATATATATATATATATATACATATATATATATATATATATATATAAATATATTTATAAATATATATATATATATATATATATATATATAAATATATTTATAAATATATATATATATATATATATATATGGATAAATATCAACACAACATCGTGTTCAAATAGAAATAAATTTCTACCTCATACTTGGGATCGAACGCTAGCCCCTTCTATTGAAAGGCCAGGTCGAAACCAACCATGCCACGAGAGCCCATAAAAGGAAATCTGAACCTGACACTAATCTAGCTGTCCGAGGATTTACCTGGTGAGACATCAGTCTCTTTACCAGCGAGTTTTACCAGATTTCCCCGGGCCACCACGTGACACAATTGGTGGTAATTCATTCAAATTACCCCTAATGAGTCAATATGGATAAATATCAACACAACATCATGTTCAAATAGAAATAAATTTCTACCTCATACTTGGGATCGAACGCTAGCCCCTTCTATTGAAAGGCCAGGTCGAAACCAACCATGCCACGAGAGCCCATAAAAGGAAATCTGAACCTGACACTAATCTAGCTGTCCGAGGATTTACCTGGTGAGACATCAGTCTCTTTACCAGCGAGTTTTACCAGATTTCCCCGGCCACCACGTGACACAATTGGTAGTAATTCATTCAAATTACCCCTAATGAGTCAATATGGATAAATATCAACACAACATCGTGTTCAAATAGAAATAAATTTCTACCTCATACTTGGGATCGAACGCTAGCCCCTTCTATTGAAAGGCCAGGTCGAAACCAACCATGCCACGAGAGCCCATAAAAGGAAATCTGAACCTGACACTAATCTAGCTGTCCGGGGATTTACCTGGTGAGACATCAGTCTCTTTACCAGCGAGTTTTACCAGATTTCCCCGGGCCACCACGTGACACAATTGGTAGTAATTCATTCAAATTACCCCTAATGAGTCAATATGGATAAATATCAACACAACATCGTGTTCAAATAGAAATAAATTTCTACCTCATACTTGGGATCGAACGCTAGCCCCTTCTATTGAAAGGCCAGGTCGAAACCAACCATGCCACGAGAGCCCATAAAAGGAAATCTGAACCTGACACTAATCTAGCTGTCCGAGGTGTCACGTGGTGGCCCGGGGAAATCTGGTAAAACTCGCTGGTAAAGAGACTGATGTCTCACCAGGTAAATCCTCGG
>NC_090749.1:64368900-64371400 GCF_036898095.1 Palaemon carinicauda
GAAGCATAAAGATTATATGTAGTAAATCCTTATAGCAGATGAAAAAAAACTTCAAGCTAAACGAATCTGAACTGGGATATATTAACTGAAATGGGGATTTTTTGCATGACGCAAGAATCGTTTTTCTGTAATTGGGAAATCTGTTTTGTAGTACCTATAACGACAAAGACACTTAAACAAGGAATTCTATTATCTCCTTCCCATTCTTCCTTGAATCTAATTAAAGGCCCCTCATGAATGGTAGAAGCAAGGGACATTGACATTGCCCTATCAAGCAGGATAATGCCCAATATATATACATATGATCAGCGCCCAAGCTTCCTCTCCACCCAAGCTAAGACCAAGGCGGCCCTGGCAATGACAGCTGATAACTCAGCGGAGAGATCTATAGGCTCCCCCAAACACCCCCTTCCTTAGCTCACAAGGATGCTGAGACTGCAGCGACTAAAGAAACTAACGAGTTTGAATGGGACTCGAACCCCTGTCTGGCGTTCACTAGTAGGGGGCGTTACCACGTCGGCCAACACAATCCCAATTATTGATATTAAAGCTTTTAATATTGAGAAATTGCCATGAAAATGATCTCAGTTAGTATTCCAGGGTGGTCTTGAAAGACAAGGAAAAGTTATAAATATATTCACAATAATGTTTTAAATTCAGATTCTTTCTTTCCCTTTGTATCAGACAAAAAGAACAAGCTTGATTTCATTGCAGCATTTGACATATTTATTGCCGATAAAAATGAAAATCCTGAAGATTTATTTTGGAAAGAAATATCACTGAATTCTAATTGCGACTTTAGTAAGAGTTATTTCCTCCTTCGTAGATTTACGATGAACCATCTAATTCCTTCATTAATTAAATGTCATAATAACTATTATAAGATAAGTTACCCATATTAGGGTTATGGAAAATACTATATCAGCAAAATAAAATTCCTTAGTGACACAGTACTTTTGAGAAAATAAAATCATTTAATAAAGTTCTTACAGAGTTTTTTTCATAAGGTACAATGAAATGGTACACATAAGAAGAGGACTGAATTTTTAGAGAAGTTGGAGTAATTAATCCCAAATGCTAAACTAAAGACACATAGAGATAACGTCTCCTTTAAAAAAAATAGATAATTTCTTCCTAAAAACTAATAAAAAAAAAAAGAAATAGTCATACAGTGTACATCAAATAACTAATTCTCTTCCTGATATAATTTCTACACATGACCAGCTGTACAAGTCTAGCTATAGAGAATTCTTACAAGGAACTAGTTGATATGGCCATAAAATCCTTAACACCTAAGGATATGATTTGAATAATATATGTTGATGAAATTCAAATCTTCTGGAATCACATTATGGCGACTTTAATGATTTTCTCTCAAAATTAAACGTTTCAGTAAGAAGTATCAAACTTAAGATGACTGGAAAACAGAATAGGATTTATCTTTGGACGTCTAATTCATTTGAATTACCAATAAATATAAACTTACCTTTTACCGAAATCCAATATTTGCATTACACTAAATTTACCATTTTAGTTACCAAGATATCTGTCAAAATAGAATATGTTGAAAGTTTTATTTTATTTTATTTTAATTAAGAAACAAGCTCTCATCTTTCAGAGACCCTACAAAGATAAGCAGATTGTACTGTACGCAGCCTTACACAAGTTAGGCTATAGAAACATTTAGTCTTGAGATGAATAACACAACTGGATGACATTGAAGTACTGATGTGGCAACCCTTTCTCCTAGCCCAGGGGTTCTCAACCTGTGATGCATGTACCCCTAAAGGTGCATTTGTACTTTTTAGGGGTACATTGGGTCAAGAGAGAAAACAAAGTATTGCTCAATAGATGGGGGTAATCTTAAACGAGAGTGATGTATATAATTATATCACAATATCATTTTCATAGCTTTTATTTTTCATCCACAATTTCAGAGGCACACAGTAATCTATTAACATGACAAAGGTATACATAAATGGGTTAGGAACCCGTGTCCTAGCTTTCACCACCATAAGATGTTTTGATAATCCTCCAAAATATACAAAGTTGTATGCAAAGTCCAGTGTCTCAGTTGTGATGAATCCAACGAAGGATCTCTACTAGATAATCACTTTCAAAGAAGAACTCCGCATAAGAAATCTCTACGAAAAAACGGATACCTTCAATCAAATTGAAAAACAAATGGTTCGAATCATCTGGAACTCGTCATTTAGAGTATTAAGATTTCAAGAAAACTGACCTGATGAATATCTCAAGGGTTTTGAAATTCAGATGCCGTGAATAAGATTTACATTTTAACCGATTGAAGTGAAATCAGGATGATAATATAGAAGCAGTGACTTTGTCTCTTCAATGGGAACTGTCTTCCGGTGGGTTCAGTATTGATGTATGTATGTGTGCGTGTGTGTGTATATATATATATATATATATATACTGTATTTATATAAATATATATATATACTGTATTTATATAAATATATATATATATATATATACA
>NC_090749.1:64373952-64388952 GCF_036898095.1 Palaemon carinicauda
TATATATATATATATATATATATATATATGATAGTGAGTGTATAGCGGTGTAACATTAATTAGTATCCCAGAAAATGTTTATGGCAGACTTTGATTCAGAACCGAAGGCTAGTGACAGTTTGATTGATAGGGAGTCAAACAAGGAAGTCTCTCCTGAATCAGATTTGTAGGAAAACAAGAGTGATGAAATATCAAGTTAGAATAGGTAGAAAGGGAATGGGGAAGGTATTTAGAATAGGTACATTTATGACAAGTTTTTAGAGCAATGAAACCGATTTTTCCTGGAAGTGATGAGAGGGTTAGAGGAGTTATTATAGCCAGGTGACTGATTGGTTTGCTATGAAAGTTGATTTAAAACATTGGTCTATTATGTATTTTTAGCTGTTCAACAAAGGTATAGATTAGGTGATTAGACATGTTAGAGAAAAGACATTGATTGTAAGCTTGAACCTGTTAATAGAATGTGTAATAGATATTTGTATATAATTCTCTGTTTATTGTGGATAGTAAAGAATAATTGCTATAGAGGAAGGAGATTGTTTACAAAATTATATGTGAACAAAAGTACGGTAGTTGGAACATTTGAATACGAGGAAGATGAACTAATGAATATCAGTAGGGATATGGAAGAATAGAATTGGTAGAAGAAAGAAATGGAAATAAAATCGATGGACAAAAAATTGTTTGAAGCTATTGGTATGAACAAAATGGTAAAAAGTTCATCATAGGGGAAAAGATTAGTCAGAGTATTTTGAAGTGTTTAATCCATGTTGGAAGAATGGTCAGCACTAAATTATGTGGATTTTTTTTTTTTTTTTGATTCAGAGCGGCTAGAAGGTATTAGAAGAGAAAACCTAGACTGAGGTTAATTGTTGATCATAATGATATATTGGATAATAGAGGTTGTGATATCCAGGGAGCACATGAAGTTGTGTAAGAGGTTGAAGGACACAATGTTGATATATTAAGTCACTACTGATGGGGAGGTTTTACTGCTTAAAGGTTCCTGCATAATTCAGCAATTAAAGAATTAAAGTGAGTGTAACTTAAAGTGACTCTGACTTGTGCTGTTTCTCCATTTAGCTAAACTCTACTTAAAAAAAAGGCTGAAGATATATATATATATATATATATATATATATATATATATATATATATATATATATATATATATGTATATATATACATATATATATATATATATATATATATATATATATATATACATATATATATATATATGTATATATATATATATATATATATATATATGCATATATATATATATATATATATATATATATATATATATATATATATATATATATATATATATATATATATATATATATATATATATATATATATGTTGTTGGCAGGATTACATCAAAACTTCTTGCACGATTTTCACCAAATATTAGTATCTGGTAGATATTATGGTCTAGGAGAATCCATTAAATTTCGGAGATGATCTGGACCCAGATCGCGAATTTAGATCAACTTTGCACGCTATACAATTTACTGTCAACATATGAAAAAGGGAAAGTTTGGTCCGTAGACTTGTGTAAAATGTTACAAACTTAGTCAACGTGTGGAAAAGGAAGTGTATGGTCCGCAGACTTTCGAAAAATATTGACAATCTTCATTACTCTTTATAGCTTACTATTATTTTCACGCAACCAACATACGACATGACTATGAACCATTACCAGGGATTTTTTCCATTGCATCCACCATGATCGGTGTCATGGAGACGGGGAAGCTTTCTCGAGGCCAATAGATATTTTGTTTATTGAATGATTTTGTTTTTGACGAACAAGGAAAATGATTTAATGGTATCATATCAGGTTTATGTGGCAAAAGTTCTCTCTCTCTCTCTCTCTCTCTCTCTCTCTCTCTCTCTCTCTCTCTCTCTCTCTCTCTGTACACACACACACATATAAATACACACACACACACACACATATATATATATATATATATATATATATATATATATATATATATATATATATATATATATATATACTCATATATATATATACTCATATATATATACATGTATATATATATATATATATATATATATATATATATATATATATATATATATATATATATATATGTGTGTGTGTGTATATATATATATATATATATATATATATATATATATATATATATATATATATATATATATATATATACACACACACATATATATATATATATATATATATATATATATATATATATAGTAGATGATAGATAGATATTATATACATATCACCATGATCAGCAAAGCTGCACTATGCTGGTTTGCTGTGAGCTATTAGACAAAAATATCCCACCATCACCAATCCTCACTAGTCAAGCGTTGCGATGAAAACTGGCCAAACCAAGAAATCAATTGACATGCCTGAGGCCTTTGTCCTGCAGTGGAGTGGAAAATGATGTTTTTGTTGTTGCTGCTTGTTGATATATATCATGCTGTTCTGTTTGCATTGAGGTAGACCTGAGCTTTTTGAATGCCTTGATGGAGATCTACCTAAAGTTTGTGTTTGATGTGAATTATGGGACTGAAGTTAAACCCTACTAAATCTCAAAGCCTTATGTTTAGCATATTATCTCCCCACTCCAAGAGCCTGTGACCAGCCGAGAGAAGGTTGTGACCCAAAGGCAGGATGAAAGCAACTGAGTAACTTTATTACAGAACATCCGTTTATATATACATAAATTCCATGCAAAAAAAGGCATAAAAGACATAACAGGAAATTTCATGTTCAACCGACCCTACATCGGTTAACAGTTAACGGTAAGAAAAACAGACATGTTATTTCAGGTCCTTGTCAGTGCAAGGGGAGAGCGAAGATACAAGCATAATTTATACACAAGATGAAATGTTGTTACTATGTACGATCGTGTGACACACGGTTGGTACAATCCTTTACATGCAAACAGTTCATTAAAGAATGTAGGTGTTACTCACGATTAAAGAGTCATTTATGAGAAATATATCCGTTGGGTCTCGTCTTCAATTTGAAAAAAAAATGGTTTATTAAGAAAATATTTTAAGATTTATGGAAATCATTCCCTTCCTGTGGACTCGTCTTTTTATTTAATTAATCTCGTCTTAAGTCTTTGGAAAAAAAAACTTTGAGGTCTTAAATTCCTTACATACCCCTCTAGCACCGTCGCCCATTTTGCTTTTGCAAGTTGTATAAGATTTTCACAAGAATAAAAAGCAATCAGAATTCATCCATTCCTACTTTCAAGGTTCACATAATTACCGGAAGAACAAAAATCCAAACTAGATATTGGACCTTAACTCTGACCTGAGGGACATAATTATGAAAGGAAAAAACGTAATTTCCACCGCAAGTGTCCGGAAAAAAAGGAAAAAAATAAAAAATCCTTTCTCCTTTTCTCCCAACGTCAACTGGCATTCCTGCAAGGAGAATCTAATTAGGCAATTTTTACCTTGCGAGGTCTTGAAGAGGTGATCGATTACCCTTTTTTATATATATATAATCAAAGGAGTAATCAGTCTCGTTCGCAAAGATTAATCTTTTACCTGAGAAACACCTGATGCAAGAGCTGAGCTCTAGGTAAAGCCACTTAGCTTAAAAGACGCTAAAATCAAACGTTTACTGCTGCTTCAAAGGGAATTTTATCCTTTTATCATTAACAGTTGACCAGTTGGTGAGGTTTAGTCAATATTCTTGCCCTAACTGGTGTGTTATGTGTTATTCTAGTCATTCCATTGCCCTAACTGATGTGTTATTTACTAATTTCTTTCCCTAACTGGTGTGTTATGTGTTATTCTAGTCATTCTATTGCCCTAACTGAAGTGTTATGGATTAGTAATTTCATTGTCCCTAACTAATGTGGTATATGTTTTTTTAGTCATTTTCTTGCCCTAACTTATGTGTTATATGTTCATCTAGTAATTTTTTTTCCCTAACTGATGTGTTATATATTCTTTTAGTCATTTTCCTGCCATAACCGATATTTTATGTGTTTCTTTAGTAATTTTCTCGCCCTAAACGATGTGGTATGTGATATTTTAGTTATTTTATTGCTACTAACTGATGCATTATTTGTCGTAGTCATTCTCTTGCCCTAAGTGATGTGCTATGTGTTATTTTGATTATTTTATTGTCCTAACCAATGAGTTATTTCATCTTCTAGTCATTTCTTTGCCTTAACTGATGTGTTATGTGCTAACATTCTGACAAAACCGATGGTAGGTGAAAAGGGTCTTCAGTTATGACGTGTATAATGGCCCCAGTGGATACGTACACTTTCAAATATCTAAGCCAGATTTGCTTAATATCATTCTCATTTATTTGTCTATTAAATTCCTTATTCCTGTAGCTTTGTAAGTCATATAAAATGTTTAATAATTCAGACAATTCTTGCATGGGGATTGTCCTTCACTCTACCATCCACCAAAATGTTCAATAAATACCATTGAATATAGAAATTTCGTCTTTTATTTAATAAGTCTCAAAATTGCAAATAAGTCTAGAATCAGTTGAACATTATAAATCAAAACGTTGTTTAAATATTTTTTTTTCTTTTTTTGAGCACGTTGGCAAAGGTCTCGTTTTCGAGTTTATCTCATTTCTATGTATTCAAAGTTATTATTTGTCGCATTTCTTTCATTTATCTTGTCTTCTCCTCTTATATGGTTTGATCTTTATATGCAGTGCAAGCCCTGGGGCTTAAAGTAAAGGCCGAAGACATGTCAATTTATGTCTGGAGTTTCCCTACTTTGTGTGTGTGTGTACAGTATGTATGTATGTATGTATGTTTACAAGTGTGCATACGCATACGCACAATTCACGCTCACAGTTATATGTATAAAATTATATTATCATACATAAATATCCATATAGAACGGGTATACTCTCATATTTGCATTAAAGTCATTTCTCTTGAATGAGATTTATATCCCAATTATTTATCTCACCCAGACTGACATCCTCCAATCTTTGAATGACGGTGAAATACGCAATTAAATTCAGGTAAATAGAATGGGTAAATGGAATCGTCTGGAAACGGTACTTAATAACTTATTCTATATCCAGAGGGAACTCTGTACTCTGTGTGTATAAGTATTTTATAATAATATCCGAAGCCAGTTGACAGGATGAGTAATGCACGCAGTGTATTATCCAATTGTGAAATGTTGAAATGCTAACAAATAAAGGGCTTACGTGAATCTAACAGTTGTCTAATAAAGCACTCCATGAAATCGCTTTATGGTTGGATAGAGCGAGGCTGTAGATTGCTCGCTCAGAGTGACTTGTAGAACACGATGTTGTTTTGTTTTTCCCTGATAAAATAGGAATTAATTGTTGGTGTTTGCGCGTCTGGTCGAGATGTTTCGGTAATTGATGGTGGTTTCCCAAATGAATTTTTTAGTTGTATATACAGTTTCACAGTTAATATAAGCCTAGATACCTTTGTCATTACTACCGCTCAATAGGGTGATAGTCTATCAATTTCAGAGACCTTTTGGTATACTCTGTCTGTTCCTTGGTTGATATTCTCTCCAAATTCCTATAGCTTTCCTACCGTTAAAAGAGTCTCCTTTCTCCTCTCAAATCTTGCTATAAAATAAAACTTTATAAATTACTTTTTCTATCAGGTTATTACTAAGAACTGACTACAGCAGAATGCTGGAAACGTCACCGACTTCCAGAAGTTGCAGTCAGGGAATTGGAGCCTTGCTGAAGCCTTTTGGTGGCCAAGTGAAAGCGTCCCGCCCTGATGCTCGTTGGACTGGGGTTCAAGTTTCGCTCAAACTTACTAGTTACTTTATCGTCTGCAACAACACCATCCCTGTGAGCTAAGGATGGGGGCCTTTGGGGTAGCCTATAGGTCTATCTGCCGAGTCATCAGCAGCTATTACCATGCCCTCCCTGGTCCTAGCATGGGTAGAGAGGAGCTTGTGCGCTGATCATATGTATTTATTGTCAGTCTCTAGGGCATTGTCCTGCTTGCTAGGGCAATGTCACTGTCCCTTGCCTCTGCCATTCACGAGCAGCCGTTAAACTATATAGTTAACAGTAGTGTCTGTAGCCTCACCGACCTTGTGAACTACGGCTCCATTCTCAGTCAACAACAGCCATTGCCTGAAGTTCCCTGGTCATAACTTGGGTGGAGAGGGAAAGTTGGGCAGCAAAATGGATGACAGGAAGAAGGAACGTAGATAAAGCTCAGGAATAATAAGCAGATGTAGCCATAGCTAAAGAGCACTTCAAAGATAATCAAGTAATGCCTACAGCGCGCCGTGCAAAGTGCATTAACAGCACTACTGTCACTGGGGTTTTGACACCTTGAAACACCGTAGAGTGTACAACATACTGCTGAACTTGCAACATACTCCATAAAGAACAACATACTGTTACAGTAAGTGTAACACTGCAGAAGTGCAACATACAGCATGGTGCACAACATCCTGCAGAAAATACAACTTATTGCAGTAAAGGCAACATACTGCAGAAAAAGTAACATACTTCGTAAAGAACAACATACCATAGAAAATGCAATATACTACATGAAGCGCAACCTACCGAAAAAATTATTGCAGAAATTGCAATATACTTAAGAAAGTACAGGTTATTGCATAAATTGCAAAATACTGCCGAAATTACAACTTATTATAAAAAATGCAACATACTGCAGAAAGTACAACTTATTTTAGTAATTGCAACATACTGCAGAAAGTACAACTTATTGTAGTAGTTGCAACATACTGCAGAAAGTACAACTTATTGTAGTAATTGCAACATATTGCAGAAAGTACAACTTATTGGTGAAATTTCAACATACTGCAGAAAGTACAACTTATTGCAGAAATTTCAACATACTGCAGAAAGTACAACTTATTATAGTAATTGCAACATACTGCAGAGAGTACAACTTATTGCAGAAATTGCAACATATTGCAGAAAGTACAACTTATTGCAGAAATTTCAACATACTGCAGAAAGTACAACTTATTTCAGAAATTTCAACATACTGCCGAAAGTACAACTTATTGTAAAAATAGCAACATACTGCAGAAAGTACAACTTATTTCAGAAATTGCAACGTACTGCAGAAAGTGCAACTTAATCCAGAAATTGCAACATACTGCGAAAAGTACAACTTATTGCAGAAATTGCAACATACGGCAGAAAGTACAACTTATTGCAGAAATTGTAACATACTGCAAAAAGTACAACTTATTGCAGAAATTGCAACATACTACAAAAAGTACAACATTGGAGAAATTGCAACATACTGCAGAAAATGCAACATACCGAAGAAAATTACAACATATTGCAGATAGTGGATTATAGGAGAGGAATTGCAACTTATCGCAAGAAGTGGGACACACCGCAGAAAGCGTAGCATGCTCCAGAAAGTGGAACACATTGTAGACAGTGTGGCACACTCTTAGACACGGTGGCACAGCAAACTGTAAACGGCGTGGCCACGTTATCGACCCGACCTCTGAACTCCTAAATAAAGAATATATTAAATATTCCTTGTTGCTCTCACCACGCCTTACGTGCATCGAGTATATATACACGGTGCAAGTAGGTTTTGACCTAGTATAAAACAGAGAGAGAGAGAGAGAGAGAGAGAGAGAGAGAGAGAGAGAGAGAGAGAGAGAGAGAGAGAGAGAGAGAGAGAGAGAGAGAGAGAGTCCAATAATTAGAGCTCCTGAAAAAAATTGTGTAATATAGTTGGTGCGAAAATTTCTATTCTTTTATTTTGCTTTTTATTTGTTTCCTGATATTGCAGCTTATTTTTGTGCAACGCGCTCATAATGACATTTTTGTTTTGGTTTGCCTGCTCACATGTACATTTCGCCTTGGATTTTTTTTTTTAATCACTGTACACGATGATTTTGTTTCTGGGAGTTTATAGATACATTCAACAATATTATCCTCTGGATTGAACACATTTACCTTGTACCTTATCTATTCTGTATTTGTTTTCGTTAAATTTTGCATAGAAAACCTTGATATCCAAAAGGAAATAAATGAAAAATTTCTGTTTCTCGTGTGATGTATTGGGATATGGAGGCCTGCAGGGTGTGTCAGTTTCGGCAACTAGTAAACAAACTAACATTTAATATTATCACCAAGTAGTATTTTGGAGATTTAGATCCAAGTTATGTTTGAATCTCTCACTGGAATGAGAATTTACACATTCATATTTTATAAAAACTGATTTTGATTTTGTAAAGAAAAAGTGAGTTGAGTTGTTATTTGCGAGTTGATTGTGAAAATAAGTTTAGAAAATATAATTCTTCACCTCTCTTTCATTTTTGCTCATCCCACCATTTATTTCATTCACAATATTTGCTAAGCATTTCTTCTGATTCACCAAAGGCCGCCATTTTCATTGTTTACATCCTTCCACGTTGATTGACTAAAGGCAGCCATTCGTTGGACAAACACCGCTCCAGAAATATCTCCCCAGTATGGTTTCTGGTGTTGGTTTGCGGACACTGATCTGTGTAAAGGTTAGTTTACTCGGTCGAACAGTTCTTTGAATGTGGTTCGACAGACAAGTGTTTGAAGAGATGTTCGAACGTACGAACGAGGTATTTGGTTGTCGAACGGTTTGAAGAAAGTTTGTTCTTGCCTGACTTGTGTGTGGGTTTTCATTGTCCGCAGCCCTTAATCATTTGTGGCTGACTCCACCTCTTCAAACCGTTTGCCAAGCAGGTTCGACAACCGGGTTCGATAAACCATTCGACCGTGTAAACCCCCGCTTAATCTATCTGACTTGATGATGCTTCACTTCGCTGACCGAGAGTCAATTGAACATACAGCATTTAAAAGGAAAAATGAAAATGACAAACTGAAGAATAAAAGAGAATTTAAGTAAACATGTATGTAAATATGCACTTGCTTATGTAGTTGTGGGGAAACGTATACATTGTTATGAGGTTTCTAGAAATACAAGATCAAATATAGCCGTTTCTATTCCACTGCAGGACAAAGGCCTCAGACATGTCAACTCATATGTAGGGTTTGGCCAGCTTACATCACCCTGCTAGCCAATGTGGATTGGTGATGGTGGTTTATTTCCGTCTGATCGCTCACAGGAAACCAACCTGGTATTAGTGCCCCTGACTAATATAGCTTTACTGGTCATGGCGACACGTGAACCCTTTTCACTCAATTAAGTTATCCCCATTCAGAAAGGGTCGGTAATAGAGAACTTTATTAAATATCGTTATAAAGAAATAAATCTCTCAGAAAGGAATCTTTTCCATTCCATCATGCGCATAGCAAAGGAAATGCCGAGAGATATGAGATAAGGAAATGAAAGATACCAAACAAGATCTCTCAACATGTTGTGCTCTATAGTTAAGAACAAACAAGCAAACTAGAGTTCCCCTACCGTCATTTGAGTATACGAGAACGCACTTACTAATGTGGTGTATTGGCAGAGGCACTCCAACCCGGGGGTGTGTGGGCCGGGGCTTTGAGTAGGCTACCATTAACCTCATCTCGGGTAACCTACTTGGAGCGAACATTCCCCGAGGTCGGGATGGCAAATGTATACGTCCATTTATTCCCAGAGAAAATCTTTCAGATCTCTTTGGCGGTCCTTGAGTACCTACTTAGCGAATTGGTATATTTTCTAGAGTAAAAGAAAAGATTGCGTAGTTCTTAAAAAGTAAATTTTACCGCTTGAAAGCGTCTCCTGATAGGAAGAGATGTCTCAGATAAAAATGCTTTTGATGGTGGATGACGGCCAACAGGGCTGATATGCCACCGAGTAAAGGATCTGTTATCCAGCAAATTTTGCATTCCTATATCTTCCAGAATCAAGAACCTCCTTTTCTTTGCTAGTTTTTGCTTAGCAAAGCATATCACGAATTAAACTAGACCTCCGTGCGTAAACTTTGAATTGAAATAAATTAAACTGATAAGACATCTTCAACTGAAGATATTTAAAAGCCGCTCGTGAATGAAAGAAGCAAGGAACTGATAATGCCCTAGCAAGCAGGACAATGCCCTAGATATTATTGTATGAAAGTTTTCTAATTTGGTTTATAAGTTAAAAGGATACCTAATGTTAGAGTATGAGTTTGGTTGATTAATTTACATTATATAGCGCTGAATGGCCTTGGATGCCCCAGTGCTTAGCTTAAAGCCTAAATTTTAATTTAATTCAATGCCCTAGAGACTGACCATATATACACAGGATCAGCGCCCAAGGCCCCTCGCTACCCAAGCTAAGATCAGGGAGGGCTAGGTAATGGCTGCTGGTGACTCAGCAGGATGACCTATCGCTCCCTGCCCCCACTCCTAATCTCATAAGGATGTTGAAGTTGCTCACACTACAAGAAACTATCGAGCTTGGTTGGGATTCGAACTCCAGAACAGCAGACCGCCAGGCAGGGACGTTTCTAATAGGCCACCACAAACCCTTGTTATTGGTTTTGGAATTAATGAGATTCTTATGTGTATATATATATATATATATATATATATATATATATATATATATATATATATATATATATATATATATATATATAAATCATTAACTTCTGAAATGGTGGTAGTGGGCTATGTGGTAACGTCCCTGGCTGGTAATCGCCAGACTGGGGTTCGATTCCTGCTCAAACTTGTTAGTTCCTTTGTTCATTGTAACCTCACCATCATTGTGAACTAAGGATTTGGGGTTTTGGTTGAGTATATAGGTCTATCTGCTGAGTCATCAGCAGCCATTGCCTGGCCTTCCTTAGTCTTAGCTTGAATGGAGAAGGGGCTTGGACTCTGATAATATGTATATTTAGTCAGTCTCTAGGGCATTGTCCAACTTGCTAGGGCAATGCCAATGTCCGTTGCCTCCTCCTGAGTAGAATGCTATTGCTGATAGAAATGAAGTGTGTGAAGTGGAAATTATATCGTAGTACCTCTGTAAAAAAAAAAATGATATATTAATAAGATCCTTTTTGTCCTGCTTATGAAATTTAAATATCTTGAAAGGGATATTTCTGTGTAAGATGAAAACCTTTACCACGGTAAGGCTGTACTAGTTCGGGCCATCCATACTAGGTTGGTTTGCTTTGAGCGATCATACGAAAATCTTTCACTATCACCAATATGCATTCCCCAGTGTGGTGAGGAAAACTGGCCAATCTCCAGCCATGATTTGACATATCTGAGGCCTTTGTCCTGCATCGGACTAGAAACAGTTGCGTTTATTGTTGTTGTTGTTGTTGTCTTCAGTCAGGGCAGTTTTTAATAATCTCTATCGGCCAGATTATACATTTATTGAAAGCGACCAGCCATCTATAATAATCTACAATGTTTCGTCGTTCGTGTACTTAGTGTTGATTTTCTTTTCACTTATAGTAATATTTTTCTCTCTTACTGATAACAGAAAAGGAGAAATCAAAGTTACATGTTTTATATTTGTACCTAATGCTATCAAGGTCAACTCAAAGAGCTATAGAAATAATAAAGGTGGGAATAACACTTAAGAGAATGAAAAGGAGCAACATGGATAAAAGGACAAGCTAAAGCAGAGGATATTCTAACAACTTATAAGAAATAGAATTGGATATGGGCAGGAAATTTAGTGAGAATGACAGATAACAGATGGACAAACAGAATAGCAGAATGGGTCCCTAGAGTTTGCAAAAGAAGCAGGGTAAGGAAGAGAAAACTAGTATTGACGAGCTAAGAAAATTTTGTGGTATACACTGGCATAGAAAGGCCATAAACAGACGGGAGAGGAGGGACATGTCTGAGGCCTTTGTCATGCAGTGGACTAGCAACGGATGAGGATAATGATGATGATAATGCTATCAAAGTAAAACGAACACATTTTCTTTTGCGATAAGGTTTTATGTTTATTTTTGTCGTTTTCCCCGTTCAATGTGTTTGAATGTAAACTGATATTAGCTACTTAATGGAGATAGTTTATAGTTTAAAGCCCTACCTTTTACGATTTATCTAATCAATTTTTGAATAGTTTTTATAGTTGAAACTGTAAAATTTATCACTTTTTGAAGTTTTTATCGTTGAAACTGTAAAATTGATTAAAAAAATTTCAAATATTTTAAAGAAATACTCAAACCTATATATTGCATTTAAAATCGCATTGAAGTTGAAGAGTATTTGTTATTGGATCAGCGCCCAGGCTGGGCAGCTAATGGGCCATCATGAGTCAGGAATGTTAAACATCCAATGAAAAAACATACAGCAAATTCCCTATCAAACCTTTTATTATCACTCATCAATCTCCATACAAGCTGGGCTATTTATTTGCAAACAGCTGCCTACTAATATCCAGTCATTATCGTATGTCTCACTTATCAAAAGATTAACTCAGCCTCTAAGGAAAATTTATACACTGCCACGATTCAACTTGGTACAGTTTCCCCCCTCTGGAAACGAGGCCTCGTCCTGTTTAGAAAACGAGATTCGAATGACAGAGAAGGGAAAAGAGATTTGAATGCCATTAAGATTAAAGTAGAGTATCATGAGAGTACGTTAGGAGGGCCCAATGTTTTGGAATTTCTGTTGCATTTATTTTTCTTTTTGTTTCTTGACTTCTGCTCTTCGTCTCTGTCTAATGGGAGATCTTTATAGATACATTGGTTGCTTCATGCAAAAAAAGGCCTAGTTTAATGTTTGACTTGTTTGTTGTTTAGATTCTTTCAAGTTAAGGAATCCACTTACACTAACTTAACCCTTTCTCAAGATGAGATCCTCCTTAATTCAAATGTACAGTTGGACACAGGAATTCCTGGTACACCCTGGTCTAAGGATTTGCACCTCGTGCCACCCTTACTGTGCGGTGAGTTACTGTTTAGCACTGCCTATCATGTTTAATATCTCTCCCTACTCTATTCGATTTGTTTACTCATTGCGAAGTAAGGGCGCACTTCTTCAGAGCAAGGTATGCTTTACTTAAATGTACATAATTATTCATAAATACCCTCCTTATATGAAGAGATAATAATGGCAATTTTTTATCCATATCCAGTGCAAAGCTCTAGAAAATTAGACATAGTTGCAGCATCTCCCAGGCACATCACCCCATCTTCATCTTCTGGAAATGAATTCCCCTCTGGTCACTTGTATCTCTCCTTTTTCTAGCAAGCTTTGGAGGTTTCTTTCTGCTTCTGTTTTCCTGTTTATGACTCTCTTGTCTGTAAGGGACTGAAAATATCGCACTTCTTTGCTTAGATCCTCTCTCCTTCCTTCTCTTATCATCTCCACATGTTCTTCGGATCTGGGCTATAAAGAGGCTTGAGGCTGTCATTCCCATTTTACTATGCTGCTGTGAAAACTTGAGGTCAAATCTCTAACGACATGTTGGTATTAATTTCTTAGAATATGGAAGCTTATTGTATGTACATATATATATATATATATATATATATATATATATATATATATATATATATATATATATATATATATATATATATATATATATATATATATATATATATATATGACAGCAGCAAGGGGGGGAGTAGTCATATCCTGGTGAGAGTAGGTACCGAGAGAGGTACACTCGAAAACTGTAATCTTCCACAAATTGCCAAACCAGCAGGTTGTAGTTAGGAAAGGGGGAGGGGGTGGGAAGGATTGAATCTGTGTATGTATATCTAAATATTTAGCAGTCATTTTTGACGGATTATGTGCACTACTATGGTATGGTAGGGCTTGTCATCTTTTCTATGAATGCCTAAGAAAAAATTATACACTATTAGATTTCCATTCATCCTTCATTAGAATCAGCACTCAGTTCCAAGGAAATAAACGTTCGGCAACTCCCCAAAATGGCCCCCAAAAGCTACCAGAGGTTTCATTATAATCATTTTGAACTTTTTCTTTCACCCACTCCTTTTGTCTCCAGTAAGAATGGCGGATTTCGTTTCGTTTGGCAAATTCGAGGAATCCCAAAGTTGTAATGTAATTAAAGTTCTTCTAAACTTTATCTTGCAATGAGCAACATTGTTTTTTTTAGAAAGCATTAGAAAATTGTCGTCAGCCTCGGCAACTGTTTTCTATGTAGCCCAATCAGTGACTTTCGCCTTTTGCCAGTTAGCCTTTTTTTATCTAGCATTTTAGCTGACTGCATTTTGCTTAGGATCATTCGTTTTTAAGCGTAAAGATAAATGGAAACTTTTTTCCTCGTTGGGAAAATCAGAGCAAGATAAATGGGAAAATACTTTGTTTATACATTCAATTATTGCATCTCATAAGTTGCCAGATTGTATTTTATTGCACTTTGATTTTGGGTTTGAAAGAGACTCATACTTTTTTTTTTTTTAAATTGGATAGTGTTTTTGGTGTGAAGATTAATTGAAAATTGCTATTTTATGAATGACCAATCCCGAGGGCTGTCACTCGTTGTCGAGAAGCAGTTTTCTGAAGTTGAATTTTTCCGGATTAAAAGTATATTTTATGAAGAGAAATATGAGATATCTGTAATAGAAACTCTATCACTTCTCTTCTTATTTTTGTCTATTGCGTATGAATTTCTATTTATATTTTGTTTATTTGCATTGATAAGAGTACGTACTTGGTTTTATTATTATTATTATTATTATTATTATTATTATTATTATTATTATTATTATTATTACTTGCTAAGCTACATCCCTAGTTAGAAATGCAAGATGCTACAAGTCAAGGGGCACCAACAGCGAAAATAGCCCAGTGAGGAAAGGGAACAAGGAGTTAAGAAGAGTAATTAACAATTAAAATAAAATACCCCATGAACAGCAACAACACCAAAATGAATATTTCATATATATATATATATATATATATATATATATATATATATATATATATATATATATATATATATATATATATATATATACTATTAACACTTTAACCAAATAAGAGGAAGAGAGATTAAAAATATTGTGCCCAAATGTACCCTCAATTAAGAAAACTCTAACCCAAGCCAGTGAAGACCATGATATACAAGCTATGGCAC
>NC_090749.1:64398952-64408952 GCF_036898095.1 Palaemon carinicauda
TCTCTAAACTTTTGAAAGGTCTTTTGGCAAATTGCCACGGTAATCATCTGTTCATGAAATTGCAGGTTGACTTTCGCAAGAACTTCGTTCTTTGCGATTCTCTGTTTGAAGTTTCCCTTTCTGAATAGAAATCCCTGATCTTGGTCGTCAAGTTTATAGGAAAGCCCCTTTTTCCAGAAGCTGAATCAGTTGAGAGTTGCTGAATCCTATTTTTTTTTTTTTATATTATTATCGATTTTTTAACTAATTAATTGTAAAGTGTTGTTAATGTTCACCATAGTGACAACAGAATAGTGTTATTAGTCCTTTTCTTTACGAATCATATAGGTAGGATGTGTGGATTGGCCTTAAAAACTAGTTTGCTGCATATGCACATGATTCTAATCTCTTCATGTTGCTCAAAGCTCTAGCATTTCGGCTTGTGGTTGCTGATTCTCTTAATAGAGATCTAGTTGAAAATTTTATATTGTATGATGCAAAATATTGGGTTCTGATATTACATCATAGCAAAGCTCAACGTATGATTATCAGTAGGAAAATTAATAATTGATTTGAAGTTCTCTGGCATCCTGACATCGTAGTAGGCAAAGGAAATTGGATTCCCCTTACCTTGATTTCTTTCTAGATAAATTCACCTCATAAGAAATTGTAATTATTTTTTCTTAATTTAAAATAAAAAATTTCAAACATTCTTCCTTTTCAATATCAGAAAGAAAAAATGTATTTCAAATTTTCAAGATTTTTACATGCATACCCCTAGGAGTTTCTTTATTCTCAAATTTTGCAATATTTTAGAGTGTTCTGTTTGCTTTTCAGCAGCTGGGTCTTATCCTAACTTGTTAGACAAAAACCTGAGGTCTTGTTATTTTCTTGTCCATGATACCTAAACGTGGTGAAAGGATTTGTGTATCGACATGATCAGCAAAGCTGTACTAATCAGGCCCACCCAAACTAGGCTTTTTTCCGTGATCGGCAATCCGCACTGGCCATCATAGTGATGAAAATGGCCAAACTTCACACATAACTAAGGACATATATGAGGACTTTGTCCTGTAGTTAACTAGAAACTGCTGCAGTTATTCTTTCTGTTAAGGATATTAATCTTTGATACTTCCCGTTAAAGCATAAATACTGTTCATAATTCTAAAACTCACAAGAGTATAATATCTTCTCTGAATTACAAATCTTGCATTTTCTTTGAAGGGCTCATCTCCATACGGTATTTTGAAAGAAATAATTCTAGAATTCTAAAATCGATAATTTTCTTTTATTGAGAACATGGATATGTTTCGTTTCTTAGTTTATCCGCTACGTATTTATATACCAATTATCTTCATCTTCTTTTGCTTGGTTTTCGTTATTCGGTTTTTTAATATCTTACTTAATTTTTCCGTACTTTTTCTATTATTGAGAACCCAGGAATTGTTCCTTTTACTTATAGGATTGTAGCTCGGCTTATAGAAACAATGATGAAAATTATAATAATAATGAAAATTTATTATAAAAATAATGAAAATTTCAATGTGGTAGTTCACAACAATTATTATTATTATTATTATTATTATTATTATTATTATTAATATTATTATTATTATTATTATTATTATTAAGCTAATGATTAATTTCTGTTAAAATTAAAATTTTCTTAAATAGACTGAGTACATCATACATTATCAAAAATATCTTTTAATATTTTCCTTCTTATTAGCATATTTAGAGGTTATTACTGTTTTTTTTTTTTTTTTTTTTTTTTTTTTTTTTTTTTTTTTTTAGAAAGGGAATGTTTTGGCATCTGGTACTGGGTGATGAGAACAGTATTTATTATCAACAGAACATCAAGATGGCATTTACTGATCTGTATATTAGAATCGCTATATTGTGTCTTAAGACATGGCATATGATATGCACTCTTTTAGATCTGTTGATTCATTTAAAATCAAGGAATTCATCTATTAACAATCTACTCCTCTTGGTAAGATAGGATATGTTAATTTGCCCTTTTTACTTTTTGAAGTATGAATTAGACAGTGACAGGGAATTAAGTATTATAATTTTTGTATCTTCTATTGCTGTTGATATATTTGAATTTGGAGAAGAAAAAAATCCATGAAACTTGACCACCATCTCAAGTATGATTTTGACCCCCATCTCAAGTATGTTTTGACCCCTATCTCAAGTATATTATTAACCCTCATCACAGGTATGTTTCCGATTACCATTTAAAGAATGCTTTTGACCCCCATCTCAAGTATGATTTAGACCCACACCTCAAGTATGTTTTTAACCACATCTCAATTATGATTTTGACCACATCTCAAGTATGATTTTGACCCCCATCTCAAGATGTTTTTGAACCCCCATCTCAAGTATGTTATTAACCCTCATCTGAAGTATGTTTTTGAACCCCCATCTCAAGGATGTTTTTTACCCTCATCTCAAGTTTGTTATTAACCCTCATCTCAAGTATGTTTTGACCCCACCTCAATTATGTTTCTGACCTCTTCCACAGTGACGACCTGAGGTCAATGGACGGAGGGAGCAGCTGGCGAGCCAGCGACATGTTCGAAGGGCGCGCCAATTTCACCAAGGAGGACTGGGTCCTGGTCATCAAGGACGTCAATTATAGCGACCAGGGCGAATACCGATGTAGGTTGGACTTCCCAGGGTCCCCAACACACAACGTTAAAGTTCACCTTCTTGTTGTGGGTGAGTAGATTTTTTCCTTTTTTGGTAAAACAAATTAAAGACATATATTATCTCTCTCTCTCTCTCTCTCTCTCTCTCTCTCTGAGGTTTGCTTAAACAAAAACTGAAGGGTTTTTACATTGACAAGACAAATTGAAGATCTCTCTCTCTCTCTCTCTCTCTCTCTCTCTCTGAGGTTTCCTTAAAATGAATTTTTTATATAGACAAAACATATTAGAGGTCTCTCTCTCTCTCTCTCTCTCTCTCTCTCTCTCTCTCTGAGGTTTCCTTAAAATGAAGAGTTTTATATTGACAAAACATATTATGGGTCTCTCTCTCTCTCTCTCTCTCTCTCTCTCTCTCTCTCTCTCTCTCTTTCAGGTTTCTTTAAAAAATTGAAGCGTTTTGATATTGACTAAATGAATTCAGGATGTCTCTCTCTCTCTCTCTCTCTCTCTCTCTCTCTCTCTCTCTCCACGAGAGTTATAATAAAAGGGAGAAATGTCTTTAATGAGAAACCTGATAAATCCAACATGTTGATATTGATGAAAACTAATTAATCTGGGGAAATTACTTTGATGGAAACTTCGATTAATTCAGCGAGATCAATTTTTCTAAAACTTTTAATTATCTCTCGCTTTTTATCCTCCTTTCTTCTTCCTTATTTCATTTATTTTCTACCCTTTTTCTATTTGGTTTCCTATATACATGAATAAATATTTTTCAATTTTCCAGCTATTCTATCCTTTCTTATTTTTTTTTCTCTTTTCTTTTACTTCAATCTTTCCTATCTACCTTTTCTTTTCTTTGGTTATTCATATCTTTCTTACCTTTGTTTTTCTTCTTTATTTACATTTTAACAGAGCCTATCTCCTTTTTCCCTCTTTCTTTCGTTATTTCCTTTTACTTTTAATCTTTCTCTATTTTAATCGCTTCATTCTTCTTCGTTAGTTTATTTTTTTTCTTCAGCTCTTTACTTACTGCCTTCTTTCATTCCAACTCTGAGGGCATTTGTGCTCTCTCTCTCTCTCTCTCTCTCTCTCTCTCTCTCTCCATACAAAAAAAGTTCTCTCTCTCTCTTCTCTCTCTCTCTCTCTCTCTCTCTCTCTCTCTCTCCCCTTTCCCCAGAGGAGCCCCACAACCTCCGTATATACAGCATGGGAGGCGCTTTCGTGAAGAGGGAAGCTTCCGTGCAAGAAGGGCACCCGCTCACTCTCTGGAGGTAAGTGGTACCAAGGTTGTTTTTCAAATGTTATTTTGTCATTTCCTGAGACGGAGTTGAAGGTACTCCCACGGCTCGATAGATTATACCCGCATACATACATTCCACACGCAAGGATATACAGTATATATATATATATATATATATATATACTATATATCCTTGCGTGTAGTATATATATATATATATATATATGTGTGTAAACATTAATTAGTTAAAATGGAGACAAAAAACACCTGAAATATTATTGCCTTATAAGTTTACTCTCCGTATTATATAAGATATTTACATATATTATATTAGGCCGAATAGTAAGACTGCTAGACTTTTATCAAACAAGAGAGCAGCAAAGTTTAGATGTATGTTTTCAACAACTGACCATATCCATGTAATTAACCATCTTATGGAAAAATCAACTAAGTATGACACACCACTATATATGACATTTGTGGACTATGGTATTTTTTTTTTTATGTCAAAACCTCAGCAGTAATGAAAGCCGTTCAAAAGAAAAGGAATAGGTGATTTTTGTACTATAACACTTGAAGATATCTATGCAGGAAATACAACAATCTTAGAATTATTTAAAGATGGTGAGATACGTTTGACTGAGAAAGGAGTTATGAAGGGAGACCCCATTTCTCCTAAATTATTCACAACGTCCCTAAAAGTTTTTAAGAAATTTAGATTGGGAAATTGTAGGAATTGAGATTTACAGATGACATAGCTGTGTTTACTGAATTGTGATAAGAATTACAAAAGATATTAAAACATTTGAATAGAGAAAGCAGAAATGTAGAACTGAAAATAAATATGAGTAAAACGAAGATAATTCTCAATGAAAATGCAGAGTAACAACAAATAAGAGTTATGGACGAACGTTTGGATATTATTGATAAATATACGTACTTAGAACAGTCAGTAAGTGTTTCTCCAGGACATGACACCAAAATAAAAAAAAATAAAAAATAAAAAAAAAGAGTATAGCTTGGGATGGAGAGCTTTTGGTATGTAAAATTAGATTATGTAATATAAAATGCACCTTTTTCTAAAAAGAAAAGTACTTAATCAGATGGTCCCACCAGTATTAACTTAAGCATAAAAAACTTGAAGCCATACTTAAGCTTTAGACCATAAACTAGTTACATCTCAAAGAGCTATGAAGAGACTATTGATGGAATAACACTAAGAGACTGAAAAGGAAAAACATGGATACGATAGAAAACTAAAGTAGAGGATATTTTAACATGTAAGAAAAAGAAATGGACATGTCCAGTACATATAATGAGAGTGACAGACATTAGATGGACATTAAGAATAACAGAATGGATCCCTAGAGATTGTAAAAGAAGCAGGGGAAGGAAGAGAAGACGATAAATTGACGAACTGAGAGAACTTTCGGGTATAAACTGGCATAGAAAGACCACGAACAGACGCTAGTGGAAGGACGTTTCATTATTATTATTATTATTATTATTATTATTATTATTATTATTATTATTATTATTATAAGCTAGGCTATAACCCTAATTGGATAAGCAAGCTACAATAAGGCCAAGGGCTCCAACAGGGAAAATAGCCCAGTGAGGAAAAGAAATAAGGAAATAAACAAACTATAAGCAAAGTAATAAACAATCAAAATTAAATATTTTATAAACAGTGACAATTACTCAGATCTTTCTCATGGTAACTATAAAAACTTAAGATAGAAAAAAAACAAGAGTAATTTAAATAAGAGGGAACAGCTTGCCCGAGTGTACCCAAAAGCAAGAGGCCGTTGTCCTCCAGTAAAATAGTAACGGCAGATGATGAACCTATTCCTTTGCATTTGGTTCCGAAGTAAAGAGTCGCCTTAACTATGAAAATAGCTTTGATGATGAATTGACTCTTTCTTTTATAAGTATCTGAACACATTTTTATATACTATCGTTTTTTCACTGTTAGTATTGATTTATATCTTATCTGTCATTATATACCAATTTGTTTATATTCACGATTTTTGGCCCTGTTGGTGGGGTATAGGATTACCTAAAATCGTGGTGATCTAAATATATATTGTTCAAAATGTGGAAGTTACCCTAAAATCGGAAGCTTTCCAGAATCACACACTGAAAATAAAATAATATATTTTTATTAATTGTTTGGAAATACTCATTTCAAATGTATCTCAAGTTAAAAAGTTTTAGCAAGTAGCTAAACGAAAGAAAGTCAAGTAAATGATAAACGTAAGTGAACGTAAAACAAATTAAATAAAATACATTAGAAAATACACAAAACTTTATTAAGAAGTATGTTTAATAAACATGCAGAAAATGGTCTTAAATCTTTGAAAGGTATGTATCTATATGCCATGCGTTTATGTGTAGGTCTTGTTAAAGCAAGAGGCACTGCATTTGCATCTGCTCTTGCATGATATATATATATATATATATATATATATCTATCTATATATATATATATATATATATATCTATCTATATATATATATATATATATATAAATATATATATATATATATATGTGTGTGTGTATGTGTGTGTGTGTGTGTGTACGTGTATAATCCCAAGTCGAGGAATTGGAACTATAGTCATATTTCCCGGTATATAATGTGTTCATCAATCTTCCCACCAAAATAAAGATATATCGGTTATTTAAATGTGGTGCAGCGTGGCGAATAGAGAGAGAGAGAGAGAGAGAGAGAGAGGAGAGAGAGAGAGACTCTCTCTCTCTCTCTCTCTCTCTCTCTCTCTCTCTCTCTCTCTCTCCAGTGTTATATTTTTCTGATGCCAACACAAGTATAATTGCGTAATCTTTCGATATTTGATTTCCTAAAACTGCTTTTCAGTTGATCTGAGAGAGAGAGAGAGAGAGAGAGAGAGAGAGAGAGAGAGAGAGAGAGAGAGAATACAAGGATTTTATTTCGTTCCAAATTCAACAAAATTATAACATTTTATTGTTCAATTCATAACAGTTATTTTAGATGATTTTATTCTTTCAATATTGAGTGGAGACACATGCAAACATACCATATATACTGTACTTGTATTGTAACAACAACACTAACAACAACAAAGGCAGCTGGTTGTAGTCCACTGTAGGACAAAGGCCTCAGACATGCTAATTCATGTCTGGAATTTGGTCAGTTTTCCTCTACACGCTGACCATTGCAGATTCGTGATGGTGGGATTTGATGATTGCTCATGGCAAACCAACCTAGTATGGATGGCCCTGACTAGTACAGCTTTGCTAATCATGGCATACACAAACCCTTTAACCACGTTATCATTTTCGTTGCACTAGGTTGTGTCGAAGGAAGAAATGTGATAATGTTCACTACCCCATTCACACTTAGATCACATGCTGTTAGATCTTCTTACAACTACCAGATTGCTCATTAGCAGCTTGTTCAGACTTCCAACACTCTTTGTAATATATCATTTACGTTCCAAATATATGCTACTCCATTTGCCCAATACCCCAGATTAATTAAGAGTTACCAATATATCGTTTCCAATTTATAATTTTAAAAACTCGTTCTTACAATGCATATTATTACTAGCTAATCTACAACCGGAGATGGGAAAGCAAGATGCTTAAAGCCCAATGACTCCAACAGGGAAAATAGCCCAGTGGGGGAAGGCAATAGGTGACAGATGGAATAGTGTATCCGTGTGTACCCTGAAGCAAAAGAACTCTACCCAAAGAGAATGGATGGCCATATTACAGAGGCTATGGCACTACCCAAGATAGAGAACAATGGTTTGGTTTTCGAGTGTCCTTCTCTTAGAAGAGCTGCTTACCATAGCTGAAGGGTCTCTTCTACCCTCACAAAGAGGAAAGTTGCTACTGAACAATTATAGTGCAGTATTTACCCCCTTTAGGGAAGAAAAATTGTTTGGTAATCTCAGTGTTGCCAGGTGTATGAGGACAGAGGAGAAGGTCTAAAGAATATGCCTGACTATTCGGTGTATGTGTAGGCAAAGGAAGAATTAGACATAGCCAGAGAGGGATCCAGTGTAGTATAATCAGTCAAGGACCCAATAACTCTAGGGGTAGTATCTCAACGGGTGGCTGGAGCCTTGCCCGACAAACCGCCGACAAAATACGAAAAACTGTCTACAAAATACAAAAGATCTATACATATAACAGAATGCTCATCAGCAGCTTTTCAAACCCACAACAATCTTTGCACTATATCAAATTTGTTCCAAAACCAATACGCCAATGAGCTTACCATCATATCATTTCTGATTTAGAATAATTACACTCGTTCATTATTATATTTTAGAATCTACGATATACTCTATTGTACTATAAAACATCTGACTATTATTTCCCACGTAATTATAGACGCCGTCAATAGCCCCAATAACATTTGCCCCCAAGAGACCAGACTCGAATATCAAAGGCAATATATTCTAGAATTGGAATTTCAGTTGACAATAAATATTAAGTAGATTTATTGGCGTTTCGGAGGTTCCCAACTGCGCTGCTCTATGCCTCTGTAGATTATGGAATACCTACTGTATTAATTAAAAAGATTTCGTTGTATTTTTGGGGGCGTACAAATGCAGAAATAAATTGAGGTTCGGTTTATTGCTATAACAGCATTTTTGATTCTATGGTTTGTGAAATTGATTTTTTTTTTTATGTTTTTTTGTTTTGTTTGAATGTCTTGATAAAATTTCCATAGCCAAACGTATTATTGTGTATACATGTAGTAATTTTTGTTTTGTTTAAAGAGTTCACTAAAGTGTTTATAGGCAGATATGTTATTGTGTATAAATGTACGCTCCTCTCTCTCTCTCTCTCTCTCTCTCTCTCTCTCTCTCTCTCTCTCTCATGTTTTAAGGGAACTTTGAGCATCTGTAAATGAACTTTCCATGTAGATGATTGGAATGACTAATATTGGGAAGGTTTTAGCCATTGTCCATGTGATATCTATATATATATATATATAATATATGTGTGTGTGTGTGTGTGTGTATATATATATATATGTATATATATAAATATATATATATATATATATGTATGTATGTATATATATATATATATATATCTATATATATATATATATATATATATACATATAAATAAATCATCAGCCGTAACTAATCCACAACAGAACAAAGATCCTCAAACATGTCCTACGACTTCCTCCTGTTTATGGTCTTTCTATGCCAGTTCACTCCGGCAAACTTTCTTAGTTCGTTAGCCCTTCGCCTTCTTATCCTTCCTCTTCTTCTTTTACAATCTCTAGAGAGCCATTCATTTAATCTTAATGCTCATCTATTGTCTTTCATTCTCATTTTATGTCCTGCCCATGTCCATTTCTTTTTCTTACAAGATGTTAGAATACCTTCTACTTTAGTTTGCTCTCGTATCCATGTTGCTCTTTTTGTCTCTGAGTGTTATTTCCATCATTATTCTTTTTGTATTATCATAGGATGGATTTTTTGAAAATGAACAATTCCAACAATTCCTACCTTGACTTGATTCCTGATTCTATTGTCAATATCCTCCATTTACTCCGATTCTCAACAGTTTTAAAGGTTTTAAAGGCTGCTCATGAATGGCAGAGGCAAGGGACAGCGACATTACCCTAGCAAGCAAGAAAATGCCCCAGAGACTGGCCACATATCCCGTGATCAGCGCCCAAGCCCCCTCTCCACCCAAACTAGGACCAATGAGGGGACAGAAAATGACTGCAGATGACTCAGCAGATAGATCTATTGGCTTCCCCTCATTCTTAGCTGACAATAATGGTGAGGTTGCAGCGACCAAAGCAACTAACGGGTTTAAGCAGGACTTGAACCCCAGTCTGAGGTTCACCATTCAGGGACGTTACCACATCGGCCACCACAACCCTGCAACTATGTAGGATCATAGTATGCAAAAGAAAGACTTTGGTCCCTTTTAACGGATAACTGATATGATCTAACTATAGGATTTATATATTGAAGCAACTTCGTAAGTGAGGTTTTCTTAATACTTTTTCCAAAATCCGGCCATTTGGACTCTTAGTGAAATGGTAGGGTGGTCCTTCTTGAATTTTGTTGGCCTGACAATTCACAAATGAGATGGGGATGT
>NC_090749.1:64411452-64421452 GCF_036898095.1 Palaemon carinicauda
TTTCTCTTCTCTCTTTGCTTGATAGAAAGGGAAAGAGCATCATCTGTGTGTGTTAGTTTTGGTCTGGATGGAGGAACGGCATAAATGGTATTTGGGTTTCTTCTTCTGAAGGTCTTTAGCCTATTCTGGATTTCAATCTCATTTCAAATTTTGCTCTCTCTCTCTCTCTCTCTCTCTCTCTCTCTCTCTCTCTCTCTCTCTCATCTAACCACTCCGCTGAGTGCTAGACATTTAGCTGAATGTTCTGGAAAAAAAAAATATTACTATTACTATTACTTGCTAAGCTACAACCCTAGTAGGAAAAGCAGGCTGTTATAAGCCCAGGGGCCCCGACAGGGAAATAGCCCAGTGAAAAAAGGAAACAAGGAAAAATGAAACATTTTAAGAAGAATAACATTAAATTGAATATCTCTTATATAATCTGCATATAACATGTATATCGATGTTAATACTAACATGAGAATGTTATCTTCTAGCCAACATTATTACAGTCCCAATCTATCGTTATCAATTACTGTCATATACGCCATTATTATACTGAGAATACAACATTCTCTCTCTCTCTCTCCTCTCTCTCTCTCTCTCTCTCTCTCTCTCTCTCTCTCTCCTGGCAGCTCAAGTGTATTATCCAAATCCCTTGCAATGTTTTCCATTCCACTCAACTTCCTTCGTCAATACTGAAAGTACATTTCTATTGTTCTCTGGAAGTCAGTCAGGGATCTCTATTGTTAGTGAAATTATCGGGCAATGTTCTTGAACAGTCAGTGAGAGAATGATGTAGATTAGGGCGTCTTCTGTTGTCTTCACAGTGCTATAGTAATTACCGATGATATTTTGAACACACGCAAACATATCGAATCCATCTTTTAAAGAAGCTACTGTTGGTTTAGAGGTCACTCATGAATGGTTGAGGCAAGGGACAGTTCCAATGCCCGAGAGACTGACCATATATACATGTGGTCAACGCTCGAACCCCCTGTCCACCTAATCTAAGATCAGGGAGAATCAAGCAATGGCTGCTGATGACTCAGCTGATAGACCTATAGGCTTCTCTAAACCCCCCATCATTAGCTCACAAGGAGCGTGAGGTTACACACACTATAAGGAACTAACTAGGTTGAGTGGGACTCGAACCCCTGTCTGGCAGATTTCCAGCCAGGGCCATTTCCAATAGGCTACCACACTTGGCACTCCTTGCTCCGTAGAAATGCACCCTAGCCCATCCTTATTTTTCGGCAAGTAACCAAACAGATAGCGTTGAAAGATGTGGCACAGGTGTAGGGTTATGTGGCAGAGGTGGTGGGCGGAGGTATACACAGTAACTCGCCGAGCAGTAATGGTATGGTGGATCCACTTCCTTAGAGCAAGGTGTGCTAGGAATTTTTGTGTCCAAACCGTACGATGTAGGAAAAATGTGTATTACAGCATCACCGTTTATAAATATTAATTTAATATAGCTCTTGGAATAGGATGGTTAAGGTTACCAATACAGCGGATGCGGCAAGAGTTGTGGTTTTATTCCTGAGCACTGAAAGATATATACATATGTAGTGTAATGGCCATCAAAGAAAACGTGGAATAGATACTTATTTGGACATTATTTTTACCAGCCATTTCTATTCTATTCCAGGACAAAACCCTGAGACGTGTCCTTATTCATGTCTGGGGTTTGGTTAGTTTTCATCACCCCACTGGCCACTTCAGTTTGCTCACAGCAAACCAACCCAGTATGAGTGTTCATGATTAGTACAGCTTTGCTATTCATGGCAATACACAGAACCTTTCATCACATTGAAATATCCTCACTCTGGAAAATCATGATATATATATATATATATATATACATATATATATATATATATATATATTATATAATATGTAAATATATATATATATATATATATAATATGTAAATAAATATATATATATATATATATATATACATATATATATATATATATATATATGTATATATATATATATATATATATATATATATTATATATATATATATATATATATATATATATATATATATATATAATGTGGGTGTGTGTGTGTGTGCCTGTATATATATATATAGTAATATATATATATAATATATATATATATAATATATATATATATATATATATATATATATGTATATATATATATATATATATATATATATATATATAATATATATATATATATTGTTTCTGTCTGTCTGTCTGTATGTCTGTGTAATTAATAAATTTCAGTGACCAGTAAATGAAATACAGTATTTTGAAACTTTACGGTGTTGGTATTTTTGGTCCAACCTCCACCTTTCGTAATTTATTTCGAAAGGCCCAGTTTCCACTGGTTCCCAGAAGTCAGGGATTCCAATTAATGTTGGAATATCAGCTCAGGGTCCTCAGGTCACTTTTACTGGGGATTTTGTTCATGGTTCTTTGGTGGACAAAAGTCCAGGATTCCTGTTTTGGTTTTTGTTTTTTAGTTTACTTTGTTCGTGTTTTCCATTGGTATTTCAGGCTTATAGAGGAAAATGATTTTTGTACAATAATGATAACAATAATAACTTAATTATCTATCTATTTAGTTTGGTACTTACTCCAATTATGTGAGGTAACAATTTAAAAAAAAACGAAAACAAAGGGTGATTTTCTTTCCCTCCTTGTTCCTCCTAGCCTGGTGAGGTATACTCACCCGTGTTTGGTTGGTACTACAAGGGTGCCACAGCCCACTCTCCTCTATTTATCGTTACAAATAAGATTTCATATGCCGAGTCCCCGACCGCCACTACCTCAGTGGTCACCAATTTGGACGCAAAGCAGCAACAGGTCATTTCTATTCCTGACATGATCTGTTATTTCTTTCACGCCTATCCTCCTATCACCTAGGGCTTCCTTCACTCCATCCATCCACCCAACCTTCGCCATACTCATGAACTTCTCACATCAATTCTTGCATTCATCACCTTTTTAGCAGACGACCATTTTTCATTCTCTCTGCATGACCAAACCACCCCAACACATTCATATTCACTCTAGCTGTTCATTAATTTCTCACACATTATTTCCTTTCCTCAGTGGGCTACTTTCCCTGTTGGAGTCCAGGGGTCCATGGGCTTATACAGTAGTATCCGGCTTTTCTAAGTAGGTTTGTAGCTTAGCTATTAATAATAATAATAATAATAATGATAATAATAATGATAATAATAATAATAATAATAATGTCATTCCGAACCATTACAATTCTACCGTTTTTACAGGTTATGCATTAAACATAGAATACAAAACTAAAGATAAAGTGTTCTAATATATATTTGTGGGCTCAAGCCATGACGTCCTGATGGAAGATTCCTTTAGTAGCTTCCCAAGGGTATATATGACTACAGTGATATTCCCAGAGAATCAAACCAAAGGTTTCACAGAATTCTAACTTCTTGCGCAAGTACCTTTAATATTACTCTCAAGGGTATCGTATATAATCAGGGGACGTATTCTTGACACGCCACATGGCAATCTGTACCCAGAATAGCCTTTACGCCTCGAGGGGGATACGTGGCAGAATTAGAAGGGTAGCCGCAATAAAGATTACCCTGGTTCCCCTACTACTATCGTATCACAACCGCCCCAACTCCCTCTGGCGGTCATTCCTTTATCTGTAGCGACTCGCTACGGTGGTGTTCCCTGTTGATCTGACATTTTTGATTGATTATAGGAATCTTTATGCTTTTCTACGGCTTCTTTCTCCATCAAGAAAGTTGAGTATTTACTCTTTACAATATGTATTTTAGTTCCAGCCTCACAATGAATTTAGTGTAATTATTGTGTTGGGATCTACGCTATCACCGGCGCCGTCGTTTATTGGGCATGTGTTATTTAGATAGCAGAACGACATTTCCGGTTAAATAGCTTTAATTGTTATTATGAAAGCTATTTAGGCATTTTATATAGTAAAGATATTTATATGCATAATTTTCCCTTTTTTCTGTGTCGATCGTATATGTCAGAGTTTTGGTGATTTTAGGTAACCGAGATCTCGCCTTGTCTAGGTAACCTAGCCTAGACAACATATACTTTCGTCATTTCCCCTGTTACCCATGTGTATCGGTTATCATTCCTTGGATATTGATATCTCCCGGAATTATATTAGCCGTTACTATTCTCGTTTAGAGATTTAGGAGTAATCTCTCTTCCCTCTGAGAGTAGCCTTAGGCTACAACTTTCTGTGTCGGCTTTGAATTTTGAATTCAGGCATGACTAGCCTAGAGTTTTCTGTCTCATCCCTTAACGGCAGACGGCAAGTTTTGGGATTTGATCAGAACCTCAGAGTATTTAGTTTTTTGTCGGCAGTCGGTCGGCGGGGTGATTGCATTCCCCTGCCGGATGAGCTGCTGGTATAGGAGGCTAGCCCTCCGTTGATTACACCTGAAGTGGTCGAATGTTGCCGCCACCTTCTCCCTGTGGTCTAGTAGACTAGTCCTATGCTCGCAGACCCTAGGCTGTAGAGTCATACACTTTTGTGGCCTAGGATGGTGCCGGCATTGGAACTCTGTTTCTCCCTTGTTGAGAGGAACGGCATGGACTGCTGTCCCCTTAACTGTATTAGCACCTCTTAAGCTGGAGAATAGTTGATTCTCCTGCCGCTTATGGCTGTGCTGGTACTGAACCAGAGTTTCTTCAAGGTGTGTAGGTCCGGCAACATTAGGACCCTCCCTCCCCCTCTCTCTTTTCTTTTACGATGGCCGAGCCATTGTCTTTCCTGAGCCGGTGTCCTGCAACCTTACCATTGCCGGTGGGTTGCCGGAGCCGGCCAGACCTCCTCTCCTCAGCTGACGGCTGTCGGCGACTGACGGCTTCCAGCGGCCATGACGGCTGTGAGTGGGAGGTCCCTTTTGTCACCAAGGTTTTCCAGTTCTCCCTTGAACTGCTGGCCAAAACTTCTGTTGTTGGCGTATTGCTCTGGCTGACAGTAGACTGGCACAGATAGGTACTGACTCGTGCTGCCGGAGGCTGGCCTACAGTAGTAAGCCGGCAATAGTACTATGGCTAGATGGAAGCCTGAATGGTACATTTTCCCCTTCCATTTGAACCTTCTTTTCGGAGAAAGGCAGTAAAATTAGACTTTTACATCCTTTCTTACTGTATACATATACAGTAATAGATAGCCTTCACCCCATGCTTTCTCTCTCTCTCGCTTGTCTAGCTTGCTAGATGCTCCGGCAAGAGCTAGCTAATCCGGCAACATGCCAGCTGAACTACAGTATATTTCTATAAAGGTAGTCAGTATATTCGCAGTATTGTATATACGGCAGATGGATAACTAACGTATATATTATACTAGTAGTTATTTCCGATACATCTTGGGTATCCCTGCCCAGATATTGGCTGAACCCAATCCTATATTGATAGAATAATATTTCGTCAATATTCTGATTTGAAATCAGTTTCCATTTACCATGCAATATTAAATTTCGTGAAGGCTGGTGGTGTGACACCTCTAACCCCTAAAGGGGAGAGCCCTTATCCCTGAGTTTCCCTGATCAGGAAGCTCCCTGATTTAATATTGTAAGGGAGGTCACAGCAAATAGATTGGTTGGGATGCACAAATATATGTCTTTCATTTTTCTAATCAACATATCTTGGGTATCCTTGAGCGAGCTTTTGCTGGTGACGCTCCTATATTGAAAGAATGGCATTCCTTCGATACTCTGATTGTGAAATCAGTCCTCCTTACCTCACAGTGTTAAGTATAGAGGGGGGACAGTGCTTGTACAATTCCTTACACTTAGGTGTTCGACCCCCTTTTTCTACCGGGAATTCCCCGGTTGGAGGAATTTCCTTATCTTAGTACTGAGGGGAGGTAACAGCACTGGCTCACAGGGGATACAGGGGTATGTGTCTCCTACTATCTCTTTTAGCTTTCTGTCCTAAGCTATTTTTATCAAAAGATGACTTTTGCAATTGTTTATCAGTGTGATAATAAATTGAATATTCATTTCTGTTCTCCTTTCCTTACAGGAGGGACACCAGATGATGCATCGCAGTCTTCTGCAGTTATAAAAATGAGTATTTTCACAGACATAATATATGCAGGTTTATGCCCGCAGCAATATTATTTCCAAATCCCCAACCCCGTCTGAGACCCTCTGACCTGTAAGTAGGTCAGACCTTGCTGTCGAAGGTCTCGAAAAAACCCAAGTTAATATAACATATTTGGGTATGAGATTTCTAAAATCTCTCCGAAACCATACCTACCTATTTTACAGCTTCCTAAAAGACATCCTGTCCCCTATCCCTCCTTTCTCCACTCCAGTTCGAGGAGAGGAGGTGAGAATGGGGGTAGCCCCTCCCCCCTTCTCGCTGCCAGTGCATACAAGATGGCAGTCTCAAGTTGTCGAACTACGGTTGGTTTGGTTTCAGAAGTTATCTCAAAAATGCAGGTCAGTTGCGAACTCGCAAAAAAATACGAAAACTCTACAGGAATTGGACTGAAGATTTCACTTATTCATTTAGTGTTCCATTTAAGGTTTTTAAGGTCTTAAAGCTCCCCCAGCCCCCCCCCCCCAACCTTGCCTCACAGGGATAGTGGGGTTGCAGATACTAACAGCACTAATGAATCTGAGCAAGACCAACCCCCGGCTGGCTAACACCAGGCAGATACTCTACATTCAGGCCACACCTTGTAGTGATAACAACGACGGCAGTCATTGATTCACTGTCACATCCGATTCCGCCGCCGAGAGCTGGCAGTGTGTGCCCTTGGTCACCACCCAGTCAATAGCTGAGTTGGTATGCCTTCAATCGGCAGCCCGCCGATAACCGGCGGACTGCCGACAGCCTGAGGAGTCGCCAATGGTTCAGAGGGCTGCTGACTATGCGTATAGTTTTCACCACTACCCAGTCACATTGAATACTGGCTAGGATGGTGTGACTTCTGTCAGCGACCCGCTGACAGCTGACAAGTCACTGATATGCCGGAGAACTGCTAGCCATATCGGTACTGAAGTACTGTGCAAGTTAACTTACCCCAAGTACTAGCCTTGACGGCAATATGCCAGTTGTATAGGGATATACAATACCCTGTACATCTGTTGTATAGGACCATATCATAGTCAGAAATCTTTGGTACATAACCATACAATAGAATGGTTTTCCAGTATGCCGTGCTTCTAAGCACAATCTCTTGCTGAGACCTACCTGATTTGGGTGATCCACTCCCCCCCCCCCTTTTTCTACGCTGACTGTTCATCAGCCTCTTTGATTCTCATTATTAATTCTCCGGACGTAGGCGCTGTTTACGCTACTCTACCCTTATGGGCTAGAATATTCCATCAGGCCCTTCTTGAAAGGAGATGCCCTAGAATCAATAATTAGGAAGGCCGCAGCAGTTGTCTGGAAGGATTCACACGTATATGTCTCTCCTATTCTTTCCCAGCGTACTTATCCTAAGCTTTATACAATGGAAAGGAATCTTCTATTACAGTGAAACTCTGAAAAGCTGATATAGGCAAATGGTCAGGTTTGGCCTAAAAGGAGAACGGAAGGGTTTCTTAGTTCTCCTTGGGATGTTAAACAGCATCCCACAGTTACAATGACCATTGTTCCACAGACAGTCAGATATGTACACCTTCTGATCATGCGAAGCAAACAGACGCTTCTGGTAGGAGGGAAGCTCCTCCTGGATCGCTGGACCTTTGGTCCTTGGGTCCAAGGCCTAACCAAGATAAGACTAGAATGGAAATGGACATATCCCTACCATCCTTTCCTCAACTCTTCTTATATTCAAATCCCCCTAGAAGAGTATACCATAGAGCTCTAGAGCATACTAGAGGTGAGGAAAGTAGAGTCCATCGATTTCCAAGGAAGGCTGTTTAGTGTTCACGTGAAAGACTCAAGAAAACTCTGAGTCATTCTGGACTTGTCGCCACTCAACAAGTTCCAATAGAACAGCAAGTTCAGAATGATAATCCTTCTGAACATAAGGACCCTATTCAGTAAGGGGTGTTGACAATCTAGCCAGACCTGGAAGATGTCTATCAGCAACTTCCAGTCAGTCACCCGCTCCCCTCCTACCTAGGATCCAAGTTACAGAAGATAACATATATCCTAGACAAGATTCTCGTCAAACTTGATTCAGTCCAGGATCTTCACGGAATTAGCAGACACAATCAAGCGAAACCAAGCCTAGAAAGAGTTCAGGCAACAATGGCCCTGGACGACCGGCTGTGGTGGGCAGCACCCGAAACGACTGTCTATGAGCATCCATGGAGATGATCCCGCCCCGGAATATCGAGGAAGCAAATAACTTCAAGAAGTCTCGATTCTCTCCAGCTCAGGGGCTTCAATGTTTTTAAAAAATAATTGAAACCTGTAGTCACCCTATGTTCCTTTCCCCTGGGGATGTAAAAGGAGATTGCAAGGTCTGTCAAGAGTCTATTGTAATCAGTCAGGATTCCATGACGCTAACAGGGAGGAGTTTCAAACTCTCTCCAGTTCACGATGATGACAGACCCAGTGCTACGTGCACAACTGTAAGATGCGTTAAGAGGCTGGAGAAGATACGCATCAAATGCTCGAAGAGATCTAGTAGGACCAATGATGGTCATTCCCTCTTCACTTACCCTACAATGACCAAAGGCCACGGACCCGTAGGCCATTTTAGCCCTGTAATGGGTGGAGAAACTCTCTCCACACAGATCAGACCTCCTTAGGTTGATCTGGGGCATCAAAACGATAATGAGGTGTCGAAACTGTCGAGTATAAGAGATGTCTCATTTCATTAGGGAATGCTAGCCATCCCTTCCTTAAGGGAATGGAACCTATCAGCAGCTCTTTTATATATGATCCGCAAGGTGACAGCGGATGCTCTTCTCGGGTTCAACCCAATAGAGTTGAAATGGTACACGGACGCAGACCTATTCCCTCCCAGATGGGAATAAGTCCCCAAGCTGCAGATCGTTCTCTTTGTCACGAGCGTTATCAAGATACTATCCCGTTATTTAGCCCCATACGAGGATCCTCTAATGGAGGTAACAGACATCATGTCTCTACAATAGAAGTGATGGACTTAGAATTCCGGTTCAGCCAATCAAATTTCCTCCGGAAGGCCCTCTACATGCTGAGACCCTTCCAGGGAAGAGGGGCTCTGTTGGCTCCCAGGTAGCTCAAGAACACCCCATTCCCTGTAATGAAGGAACTGACGCTAAGACTAGTCCTAGCTATGCACTTAGGATTATCCAGGAGGTTCAGAAGTTTTCTGCCTTCGATTTATCACAGTACACCTGATCCTTTCATCTTATGAATTCCTTGCCCTTAACGGTTAGGAAAAAGACTGGGATCTCAAAAAGCAAAATAGAATTCCTAGAAGAATAGAAGTCTAGTCAACTAGTAGACAATACGAGTCTTCTTGAGAAATGTAGGTTGCTTTGTAAAGCAAAAGGGTCCGAAAGCAATCTCATGATCTTCTGCCTGTCCTTCTCTATCCACCCCTATATTCAAGGTCTGGCGGCCAACAGCACGATGGCCCTTGAGGAAGGAGGCAGTGCATCCTTGGATACTATGAGAAGTTTAGTTCTTCGGCATTGTCCCCATCTAAACCCTTGAGTAAGCACCAAGGGTATGGGTGACCTTGCAAGAGAGGTCACTTGATTGGATATTTGGATCCATGGACCAATATCTATGTGTAAGTCAGCCCCGACTAGACCTCTTCTATATGCCCTTTAAATGGATCTGACGACTAAAATCTTTAATAAGATTCCGAAAACATGTGTAGGCTTAGGCCTGCAGCGCCACTAAAGACCATCTCATGGTCTTTGAACAAGGAGCCTTCCATCAGGACGTCATGGCCATCTCACCCAAAAATAGATTTTTCGCTTCGCTCAAAATCCGTTTAATCTCTCCAGACTATTATATAGAATATTGCTGCTTTTCAAAGCGTCCATCAGCTTGCACGCTTAGATATCTCTAATGTTTTATGTTTTATAATATGAATAAAAGTGCATCTCTCT
>NC_090749.1:64426452-64431452 GCF_036898095.1 Palaemon carinicauda
AAGGCTACGGGCCGCTCACACAAACCAATATATATATATATATATATATATATATATATATATATATATATATATATATATATATATATATATATATATATATATATATATACTTACTAAGGTGGTTTGCTGTGAGGGATCAGGCAAAAATCTTTCACCATCAACAACCTGCAGTGGCCAGTGTGGTGATGAAAACTAGCCAAACCAGAGACAAGAATTAACATGTCCCAGGCCTTTGTCCTGCAGCGGGCTAGACACAGTAGCTTTTGTTGAAGTTGCGAGTATATATTCACACACACACACACACACACACACACACACACACATATATATATATATATATATATATATATATATATATATATATATATATATATATATATATATATATATATATATATATATATATATATATATATATACACACACACACACACACACATATATATATATATATATATATATATATATATATATATATATATATATATATATATATATATGAATATATGTGTATATGTATAAATGCATACTTCAATAATGCGTAATTACATCAGAGAAAAGCAAAGATAACAGCCAATGACTTCTCTCTCTCTCTCTCTCTCTCTCTCTCTCTCTCTCTCTCTCTCTCTCTCTCTCTCTCTCTCTCTCTCTCTCTCTCTCTCTCACCATTAAAAATAGATCTATCCAACGATATGTTGAGTTTCTCATAAATAACACATGAACGACCGTAACGTCAGGTCAGGAGGGCAAATGGAAAATTATAATGACCTAAGGTAGGAAAAAAGGGAGGGTCTTAAGTTCTCTTCGGGGAGGCAGTCGCTGTAACGAGTATTTTTCCCCTTTGGGTAGAAAGGTTCTTCTATAGATCCTAATCAATGGAAAAATATATTATAAGTGAGTTACGAAGCTGAAATTCTGTCAGGTATTTGAGATGGACTTTTCTCTGGTGCATTTTTTGGTTTAGAACTTTTTTCCGGGTATAGTTTCACTCCTGGCTTTGCCAATCGTGTGTAATTGGTTTCATCTGTAAATGAAGGATTTGTAATTATCTGGTATTATAACATTAAAGGTCTTTGATGTAGATTATAGTATAGTTAATAAAGAATTAGTAACTTAGTTAAAGATTTTGAAAATAAAAACAATAGTAGATAACAGTTAGATACATGGAATTTTATGTAATTTTTAAAAACGATTTAAAAGACGAGCCTCCAATATGAACTTAAAATTGCCACTGCCATCAAAAACAACTTCTCCGGCAAGAATTTTGGTGATGATGTACGGTTGGACACATGCATAGCTGGCACACCTTTCTCAGATGAATTGCACCTTGTCACACCCTTACTGCGCAGATAGATCCTGTTAGTAGCCCAATCCACCCCCTCTACTATCTCGCCATACGGTACCTGTTTGGTTGCTCGGCTCGCTGTATGGGTATCGCAGGTTGTGCTTTTTCGGAGTGAGGTGTGTCAGGAATTCCTGTGTCAAACTGTAACTGCCATCCTCATTACGAGCTTCAGAGAGGAACATTTGCAAAGATCCACAAGTAAGGGGAACCAAGCAATCGTGGATGGCACCTGTCAATCATCAAGAACTAGTGTGTTAAGCGAGTGAGCCTAATTCTTCTTGGAAGACATTGGGCAGTTTCCCATCTTTTAGGCATGTTATGTTCATCTGTAAGAACGGTAGTAGAACTTATGCTTAATAATGTACTGATTACAGTCTATTTATTTATTTCTATAAGTTTTGTTTGGTTGCAAGACAGAAATTTAGGACAAGAGATGTACATTTTTATTTTGAATTTACAAGAACTCTGCAATAATATCGGAAATCCTTGGAATTTATAGGGAAAATACTCGGTTTTGTAATCATATGTTTGAATACTCAATCCTCAGCTTATTTCATGAGAAACTTTATATATAATTTGTCTTTCTGGATTTACGTCTATATGTCTACTTTTGCCAAATGACCAGCACTTTATAATTGGAATTCGTGTATTTTGTCACACGAAATTATCACTAATATTATTATTAGCTAAGCAAGAACTCTAGTTTGAAAAGCTGGATGCTATAAGACCTATGAGGGCTCCAACGGGGTAAACAGTCCAATGAGGAGAGGAAGTAAGGGATCGGATAGAATAGTGTGCCCGAGTGTGCCCTCAAGCAAGAGAACTCTAACCCAAGACAAGGGATGACCATGGTACAGTGGCTATGGCACTATCCAGGACTATATAACAATGGATTGACTTTGGAGTGTCCTTCTCCTAGAAGAGCTGCTTACCATAGCGAAAGAGATTCTTCTACCCTTACCAAGAGGAAAGTAGCCAGTGAACAATTACAATGCAACAGTTAACCACTTCAATGAAGAAGAATTTTTTCGGAGATCTCATTGTTGTCAGCTGTATGAGGACAGAGGAGAATGGGGGAAAGAATAGGCCAAACTACTCTGTGTATGTGTAAGGAATTTACTTTGAAATAGTAGTCATCTTAATCAGTAGTTTTGACACTAGTCAAGGTATTAAAAGTAGCTCACATGAAAGACTAATTATCAATTGTGTATTTTGCCTACCAAGTTATTCTTTTTTATACAAATTTTAATATAAGGTAAGAACCAAAATGTTTGGTTTTATGTTAACATCTAACTTGGGTTACATTCCTCAGATGTAACATAATATAACCGCTGAATTTATAACGACACAGCTGTAATTTTTATTTAAAGTAATAATTGGCAATTTGAAAATATCAAAGAATCATTCTATGAATCTATTCAATGCTATTTTTGTTATTATTATCACTAGTTTTGTGACCCTGATCTCATACTGTCAGTGTAAGATCTCATTGTTACTTATTGTAATTTCCAGGAAACTCCTCAAGGCACCAGCCACCCTGTGAGATACTACCACTTTAGAGTTATTAGGTCCTTTGAATGGCCAGAGAGTACTACATTTGGTCCCTCCCTTTTATGGCTCATGTTTCCTTTGCCTACACATTTAACAAGTAGTGTGGTTTCTTCTTTACACATTCTCCTCTTTCTTCATATATCTGGCAACACTAAGATGACTTTAAAATACTTCTAAACTACTTTCTGTTATTGTTCCGTGTATATTTTCCACTTTGTTAAGGTAGGAGAGACTTTTTTGCTACGGCAAGCAGCTCTTGTAGAATAACATTCCAAAATCAGTCCATTGTTCTGTAGACTTGGGTAGTACCATAGCCTCTGTACCATGGTGTTCAATTGTCTTGAGTTTAGAGTTTTTTGCTTAAGATTGCCCTCAGGCATACTGCTGTTCTATCAGTTTCCTTATTTCTTTTCCTCACTGTGCTACTTTCCTTCTTGGAGCCCTGGGGCTTATAGCATCCTGCTTTTCCAAGAAGGGTTGTAGCTGAAGTAATAATAATGATAATAATAATAATAATAATATTAATAATAATAATAATAATAATGATAACACAAGTTTTGGTGGTAATGAACTGCGTTGACATTCATTGGTATACAACCATACAAATTCCAGTCAAACCATTTATGGCTTAGCTTTACTGATCGACATGCTTATTATCAATCACTAATCATCGAAAACGAATACATCTTTCTTTATATGTAGAAACCAACCAGGTAATGAACAGGCGAATGGTTTATAGGGTTTCATTTCCGCCGATATCAAATAACCAAGTCCCCCATCGACTCGAAAAGACTCTCACAGAAAATGGACCGTCAGAGAAGATTGGTCGTGATAACTTATCGAGTTTAATCAAGTGTTCTAATATGAGCTTTGATTAAGTCCCTCATTGGATTCAATAGAATAACGTATTAGTTTTAGCTGAGAAAGGTAGAGGGGGAAGGGAGAGGGGGTTAGGTCATTCGACTTTCTACCTTGAGAGACGATTTGTATCTTGGGAAACTAATTATTGGAGTTTTTAAATATTGAATAGCGTCCTTAATCCGTGGAAAAGGAGAATAAAATAGGAGTGGGCCAAGCGGGTTGGAGTCCTGACCTATAGAATACTACCTACAGTCTGTAACTTTTACCTAAGATACAGTTGAATACAGGTATTCCTGGCACGCCTCGCTCTACGGAAGTGCACCCTGACAGAGAGCCTTACTGCGTTGCTAGTAACCAAACAGATAGTGTAAGGAAATATGGCAGAGCCAATGGGATGGACTAAATAAAAGAACTCTCTGTTCAGCATTAGTGTGACAGGGTGCAATTACTCCTAGCGAGGATTGCCAGGAATTCCTGTATCCAACTGTACGTCTATTTTGCCTTTAGTTGAGGCATCAATTATGAGAGAATCAATTGGTTCCACACGGAAATATATATGCTCATACGTTGTATGGCATAATGTATATAATAAAGATATTTAGCTTTTGTTTTTTTTTTCTGTTTGTTTGACAGATTGTAGATTAGTAATTCCTCTCTGTATGTTCAAGACGGCCGCAGTAGATGCTTGAGGTCCCCTCTATTATTACATTTACCTCTGTAGTTGGAGAAGGTTTGCCCTTTCCAAAAATAGCTTTGATATCTTTAAGCGTGACAATATATATATATATATATATATATATATATATATATATATATATATATATATATATATATATATATATATATATATATATATATATATTCCTAGCACTATTGAATTACGGATCAAATATTAATTACAACTCAAAGAGCTATGGAAAAAATAATGATGGGAATGGAAGTAACATTAAGACAAAAAAAAAATGGAGCAACATGGGTAATAGGGTAAACTAAGAAAAAAAATGGACATGGGTAGCACATAGAATGAGAATGATAGAAAATAGATGGACATTGAGAATAACAGAACAGAATGGGTCCCTAGCGATTGCTAAAGAAGCAAAGGAAGGAAGAGAAGACGGTAGTTTTGCGGGCTTGGACTGTCACAGAAAAACCATAAACACACGCAAGTAGAAGGACATGTCTGAGGCCTTTGTTCTGCAGTGGATTAGTAACCATTGATGATGATATAGCCAAAGACGTT
>NC_090749.1:64433952-64443952 GCF_036898095.1 Palaemon carinicauda
TAACTCCTGGAGCGAATATCTCTTAAAATTGTATATCGCGTAATCAGAGGACGCATTCTTGACACGTCTGATAGCTATCTACACCCCTAATAGCGTTTTACGCTTCGAGGAGGATGTTGCAAAATAAAAGGGAGCTGTCCAAAGGCTAACCCCGCTCTCGGATTACTATTGGGAATACAACACGGCCATTCCCACAATGGCCTTGAGCATGGTGTTACAAATACAGTACCACGGGAGGGATACTGTGAAGATCTTTCCTTTAAGAAGATATGGGTGGGCCCATCAGGACGACATGGCCATCTCACCCAAAAATAGATTGTTTGCTTCGCTCAAAATCAGTTTTTTTGGGCTCAAGCCATGTCGTCCTGATGGAAGCATACCAGAGCATTAGTGTATCTGTGGATTTTCATCAGTGCCTTAACCTTATAGCAACTTTTTCTATGGTCATGGGGACCAATTGAGACATGTGACGTCACCGTTATTCGTCATCATCACTAATCGTAAACAATGTTAGTGCATCCTGCCTCCTACAGGGAAGAGTCATCTAGACAGTAGAAAAGGGATCTCGAGGTTAACATATATTGTATGACCAAACATAAGTATACACTGAATATACAAATAGTCTCATAGTTGTATATTTTGCTGAATTAACATCAGTGTCTCTTATATCTAATATTTGTAGCATACAAATATATGAGGATAGCTCGAAGAACTCTGGCATGCATACATACAATTGTCTGGCGAAAGCGGACGCACTACATTCTAGTAGACATTTATTCCTAATAAATGACTAAAAGAGATGGTTAGTAAAACGAATGTAGTATGACAATGGGATTACACCTGTAACCAGTATAGATACTATATTTCTTTCTTGAAGGAAGAAATGCTGAGTTCCACTCTCAGACTGAAGAAAATTCAAAAAATAATTTCTCTTCATAATTCCTGTATTGGTTACTTCTATCTGCACTGTGTACTACGTACAACGGCACTAGTGCTATCTGTATAATTCCACACCTGGGATTTTGAACAGTGCTAGTGTCACCATGGTAACACTTAATCAAAAGAGGTCACACCTAAGAAGGATGACCGCTTCTCCCTTTAATTGACAGTCCCAGTCAATTAGCTGCTCATCGTAGAATTAAACGGCAGGTTAAATATTCTACCTGACGTCACCACATACTGCTTCAGATCATGGACTTGCTTAGTGTAGTGTTTGTAGAACACTCTGGATGATTCTCACCCAGTACATGTGCGAGGACATGTGAGGTCCCAAACCATTAACTGTTTACCACAGTAATTAGGGGGCAGGTTTTAATACGTTACCTGCCGGCACAACGAAATGTTTCAGTTCATGCACTTGTTTTGCATAGTGTTTGTAAAACACTCTGGATGATTTCCATCCAGTGTATGAACGAAGATGCTCAAAGTCCATATACTGAAAGAAGTTCAGTGATGAAGCAATCTTTCTTGGATAATGACCTTCGGAAGTACTGTCCGGATCCGCTCTACGAATAAAATTGGTGAGCTTCGCCCTCAGTTGTTTTAGGGATAAATTTGATCCAGAAGTTTCTCCTTTAAAGAGCTGTCCTCCCCTGAAGTCTGAAGTTCTATGAAGATAGACCTTTAGACACTCTACAGGACATAGAGAGACATCTTCCTTCAGAGGGCAGATTCTCCAGGGACCCCACCTCTTAGTGGGTAGCTCATTTTTAGTGAGAAAAGATGGATCAGGAAAGAGATTTAGTTCTCCCATTTCCGTGAACTTAATGTGACCCTCCTCTTTGAATAGGGCCACTATTTCACTAACTCTAGCCCGGGAGGCTAAAGCAAACAGAAAAATAACCTTTTGGGTTAGATCCTTAAGAGAACAATCTTCATTGTTCACAGATGAAGCATAATGTAAGACCTTGTCCAAAGACCAAGAGATGGGCTTTGGTGGTACTGCGGCTTAAGCCTAGCACATACCTTCGGAATCTTATTAAAGATTTCATTCGCCAGATCCACTTGAAAGGCATATAGGAGAGGCCTAGTCAAGGCTGACTTGCACGTATTTATCGTATTGGCCGCCAGACCTTGGTTATGAAGGTGGACAAAGAAGGACAGACAGAAGTTCATTGAAATTTCTTTCGGTCCTTTTGCTTTGACAAACGCAACCCACTTTTTCAAGGAAGACTCATATTGTCTTCTAGTTGACTTGGCTTTGTATTCTTCTAAAAATTCTATATTGCCTTCTGAGATCCCAAAACTTTTTCTAACCGCAAGAGCAAGAAAATCATGAAATGAAGGGTTTGGGTTCTCTGTGATAAAACGAAGGCAGTTAATTTCTGAACCTTCGGAAATATACCTAGGATCAGAGCTAGGACCAGCCTCATCTAGTCTATCCGTCCCACTAGAGGATCCTCGTATGGGGCTATATAGCGAGGTAGTTTCTTGGAGACACTCGTGATGAAGAGGTCGAATTGCAGTTCCGGGACTTGTTCCCATCTGGGAGGGAATATGTCTGCGTCCATGGACCATTCCAACTCTATCGGTTTGGATCGAAATAGAGTATCTACCGTTACATTGAGGATCAGTTGTGAAGGAACTGCTGGTAGGTGCCATCCCTTTAAGAGAGGTAGCTTCACCAAGACTGTATGAGACGTTCGATTGTGACGTCTTATTATCGCTTCGGAGTCCCAGATTAGTTGTAGGGTGTCTCATCTGTGTGGAGGGGGCTTCCCCACCCATGAAAGGGCCAGCAGAGTCTTGGGACCTTCTTTTAATTTTTGTTAGAGAAGCGATTAAAGAGGGACCGATCTCAGTCTTTTTTTATATCTTCAAGGGTTTGATTCGTGTTTTCTCCAGGCTCTTAACGCATCTTTCCGGTGTGCCCTTAGCACCAGGTCTGTCACTATTGGGAACTGGGGAAAGCTTAGCGCTTTTTTTCTGTTGGCAATTTGGAAATCTGACTGATTACCTAAGTCTCTTGACAGACCTCGCGAGCTCCTTTTATATTCCTAAGGGAAAGGAGAGTTGATGTGACTGAGGGCTTCGATGGTTTTTTAACCATCGAAACCTCTGAGCTGGAGAAAGTCGAGACTTCTAGAAGCTTATCTTGCATCCGTGATATCCCGGGAAACGGGTCATCTCTTTGAATGCATATTGGCCGGACACTTCGGGTGCTGCCCACTCCAGCCTCTCGATCAGGTATATTAATACCTGAACTATTTCTAGGCTTGATTTTGACGTGACTAAGTTCGTCAATCCCATGAAGTTACTTAGGACTGTGGGTCCGACACGTATCTTTCCTAGGATGAATGTTACTCTCTGTAACATGAATTCTAGATAGGAGGAAGGGAGGTGGTTGACTGGAAGGTTCTGAAGGACACCTTTCAGGTCTGACAAGACTACGAACACCCCTAATTGGAACAAGGTCCATATGTTCAGAAGGATTAACATTCAGAACTTGCTGTTTTTTATGGACTTGTTGAATGGCGACAAGTTCAGAATGACTCATTGATATCTTGAGTCCTTCTCGTGAACACAAAACAGCCTTCCCTGGAACTCGATGAGCTATAGTTTTCTTACCACCTGTATGCTCAATAGCTCTCAGGTATACTCCTCCAGGAGGGTTTTGAACTGTAGGAGAAGGTAAGGAAATGATGGTAGGGGCATTTCTGTTTCCCATTAATGGCTCATCTTGAATAGGCTTTGGACCGAAGGATCGATGGTCCTGCGATCCTGAGGGAAAGTTCCTCCTAGCTGAAGCGTCTTTATGATTCGAGTAGTCAGTAGGCTTAGACTTTTGACCATTTGCCTTTAGCACCGTGGTCACTGGACTAGTGGGATTGTGTTTGAGCAGCCCGGATATTTCCAGGATTTTCGATCTCTTTTTAGGTTGGGGACCCACAACCACAGAAGATTTTATCTTTGAAGGAATGCTCCATTTTTGGAGAAGACTTATGTTCTCCATGGTGGCGTTCTTAATTACTTCCTTAATGACCTCGTGTGGGAAGAGTCTTTACCCCAGATGTTAGAAGATATTAGCTTTCTTGTTTTGTGTTTCACTGTTGCAGCAGCAAACACAAACTCTCTACATGCTCTCCTAGCCTTCATAAAGGCGTAAAGGTCCTTCACCAAGATATCCATATGCATTTTGGCTATGACCATGAGCATGTCTGGGGTACTTTCGTACTCTCTCTCTCTCTCTCTCTCTCTCTCTCTCTCTCTCTCTCTCTCTCTCTCTCTCTCTCTTTATATATATATATACATATATATATATATATATATATATATATATATATATATATATATATATATATATAAATATATATATATATATATATATATATATATATATATATATATATATATATAGTTATTTATAAATATATATATTGTTTCTTCAAAAAGGCCCATAAAAAAACAAAGGAAATATACATATTTATGGGACTTTTTGAAGAGACATTTTAAACTGTTCAATTACAGTTACAAGTAAGACATATATATATATATATATATATATATATATATATATATATATATATATATATATATATATATATATATATGTATGTATGTATGTATATATATATATATATATATATATATATATATATATATATATTGTCTTATCCTTAGCTCACCTTACTTACTTTAAGGGCTGCTTTTCCGGGCCTGTGGGAAACCCTACTCTCTACAGGACCTCCACATTCATTTTATCATGTTCCTTCGAAAGCGTATCTGTTAAATCATCACTATAAAAGCACTCAAAAGTTTATTCTTATTTTGGCTAGTGACATAACCTCTGTACCATGGCCTTCCACTGTCTTTGATTAGAGTTCTCTTGCTTGAGGGTACACTAAGGCACATTATCCTATTATATTTCTTTCCCTCTTGTTTATGAAGGTTTTATAGTTCATATATTACATTTATTTTATTGTTATTGTTTTATTTAATTGTTAATTACTTCTCTTGTAATTTATTTATTTCCTTTTTTCCTTTCCTCACTAAGCTATTTCCCTGTTGGAGCACTTGGACTTATAGCATCCTGCTTTTCAAACTAGGGTTATAGCTTAGCAAGTAATAATAATAATAATAATAATAATAATAATAATAATAATAGTAATAATAATAATAATAATAATAAGAAAGTATTCAGTTTCCTCCTGAAAGCCTTAATAACTTCAATCTTTCTGATGTCTTGTGGGAGCTTATTGTTTAGTCTTGGGGCCGCTATATAAGGCTCAAGAGAGCCTACAATAGACATATATCTAGGCTCCAATAGTTTGGAACCATCTGTAACTATTCTCGTGTCAACAAGATCTGTTGGCTGCATAATATATAGCAATCCTCTGAGATATTTTAACTCTGATAATGGGCTATTGTACTTACTTTAAACACAATTCTTGCTTCAATTGGCAGCCACTGTAAATCAATTAGTATAGGAGTGATTCTTTCTTGATGTGGGATACCTTTTATCAGTCTTGCTCCTTTCTTTCTTTACGTTTTTTCCCCTTTTTTCTACAAAGTCTCTCCATCAAACCAAGGAGATTGGTGTATAACAGTTATAGTATTTTCCGTCAGTGGACACATGGTATCTTATTCACCATTGCTACCGCTAAAGAGTCATGGCGTCCTTTGACTGGTCAGACAGTACTACAGTGGATCCTTCTCTCTGGTTATGGTTCTTTCGTTTTGCCTACACATACACTGAATAGTCTGGCCTATTCTTTACAGATTTTCCTCTATTCTCATGCACTTGACAACACAGAGATTACCAAACAATTTTTCTTCACCCAAGGGGTTAACTACTGCACTGTAATTGTTCAGTGACTACTTTCTTTCCTCTTGGTAAGGGTAGAAGAAACTCTTTAGCTATGGTAAGCAGTTCTTCTAGGAGGACACTCTAAAATCAATCCATTGTTCTTTAGTCTTGGGTAGTGCCATAGCCTCTGTACCATGGTCTTCCACTGTCTTGGGTTATAGTTCTCTTGCTTGAGGGTACACTCAGGCACGTTATTCTATCCAATACCTCTTCCTCTGGTTCTGTTTAAGTTTTTTATGGTTTTTATAGGAAATATTTATTTTGATGTTGTTACTGTTCTTAAAATATTTTATTTTTCCTTGTTTCCTTTCCTCACTGGGCTATTTTTCCTATTGGGGCCCCTTGGCTTATAGCATCCTGCTTTTCCAACTAGGGTTGCAGCTTAACAAATAATAATAATAATAATAATAATAATAATAATAATAATAATAATAATAATAATAATAATAATAATATGGTATATGGAAGTCAACACACATACCTACCAACAAATTTTGGTTTATTTATTTTCTTTGTAACTTTTTCAATAAATACAAAATGAGAGAAGTTTGATTTATGACTAAAGTTTATTTTCTTCACTACTACGTGTTTCTGTAGAGGTAGTGTAAACATAATAAGAGTGTGCACTGTAGCGAGAGTGCATTTTTCTTCTACATTGATATCAGATGCAATGTTATTCATTCCATTACTCCAAACTAGGTCCAACGTATACCCAGTTAAAGTAGTCTTAAAGTCAACATTATTCACCAATTGATATGATTCCAATAACTCAGTAAATGCTAAAGCATCAAGATTTGATGCATCATCCATCCAAAGTTTGAAGTCTCCACAAATAACTAATTAATTTTTCTCCATGATAATCATCTTAATTTTACTGAATTTTTGAAAAAAGATACTAGTATTTATTCTCAGATGTTTGTAAACTCTTACAATGGGTATTAATTTTTTTATTTCTGTTTTTGTGCGTTAATTTTATTTCTGTTTATTCAAAGCTTGTAACACGAGTTCTTTTTAACATTTTAAGATTTGAGTAACCGTTATGAATGAAAAGTCCGACACCCCCACCAGACCTGCCCTTTCTTGCAATGTGAAAGAAGGCATATGTGTGTGTGTGTGTGGGGGGGGGGGGGGTCATTTCAGTGATCTCAGCCTTGTCAAAGTTATTTGATTATTTTTGAGATAATGTCCAAATATTCCTTGTTTATCAATTCTCAAGTCTGAATAGTTTTATCAACAAAATTTATATTTACATAGCCTCAGTTTATGACATCCTTAGTATCCACGATCAGTATTTTCTGCTAGTCTTTTCAATTCCAAGTCATAAGCTTTGCAATTTCTTGAAATCACTGTGTGGTCATTTGGTTTGTTTAACGTTGTGCAGTTCATGCATTTTAACTGTTCTGAATTACATTCTTTGGTGGAATGTTTTCCTGAAAATTTCCCGCAGACTACTTTGTCATCAGTCTTAATCTTGCAACCTTTTTCAAAATGTTCATAACTCTAACAGAGTTAGCAGGTGATCACGTCGTATCTATCATGTATGCTATAAGTACCTCATTGCAACATAACTTTGTCACCATTATCATGAATAGCCTTCCTAACTTCAAGATCCCATTTCAGAACTTTGGGATCACCTTTCTACTTTGTGTTTGCTTCCCAACTGGCTTCACTCCTGCCAGAGTAATACTAAATCATGATAATTCGTAAATTGTAAAAGTAGATTCATAATATCGTTACTTCAGACATTGGAAAACAACTTTTTCCCCATAAAGAAAATCTATTTGACAAGTAATAAGAAAGTTAGCGTCTCTCCCTACCCCTTCCATGAACTCTAATGCAAGTCCCTTAGTTAATAATAATAATAATAATAATAATAATAATAATAATAATAATAATAATAATAATAATAATAATAATAATAATAATAATAATAATAATAATAACAGGTAAAATGAGGGCAGCCTCCGTTATACACGAAAAGAGTATAATAAAGAAGGATATGACTCTTCGACTGACGACGACAACTGCTCAAATAGAGAGATTTTCAACACAACCTTTCCGCCAGATTATTCATTGATTGCTTATGATTATAACTTCAGAAAAACCTTTCTTTTCTATTTGGACCCAAGTACAATGTACGTTTAAATTTGTAATATTTTCTTTAAATTTTATTCATATCATTCAAGTTTATTTGTTACACTCGACTGTACATCAGAGTTAAATATTGATATGTCTGATATAAAACAGTAGAATAATATGAATGAAACTTATTTGAAGAAAAATTTACTGCAGCTTGACTTGAGTAATGTCTGTTAAAAGTTTTAAACTTGTTTTCTATAATTTGTCGTTGTATCCTATTAAAAGTCATTGCTATCATGCATGATGCTATTGAACTTTACTTTCCCTTTATAGTTCCATTGTATTAACATTAACGAAGCTCTTCAAAACTGTCATTCGAGAATAGTGAATATGATGAGTAAAATTGTAAATTAATTAAAACTTGAGGGTAAAGTTCTAGTAAATGGCGAATAACAAAGAGAATCAGAGAGAGAGGGAGAAAGAGTATGTTTTGAATAATGTTTGAATGGTTGACGAAGATTACAGGAACTCACATTTTTTATCTGTCTTCATTACTCTTATTCCTCTCTCCACCATCGCTGTTGAAGTGAAGCTATCGTTCAATTGCACTTCAAGGAGAGAGTATTAATATTAGTAGCCAAGTTACAACCCTAGCTGGAAAAGCAAGATGCTATAAGCCAAAGGACTCCAACAGGGAAAAATGGCCCGGTGAGGAAAGGAAATGAATAGACTACAAGGGAAGTAATGAACATATGAAATGAAATATTTCAAGAACAGTAACAACTTTAAAATAGATCTTTCATATATAAGCTATAAACAGTTTAAAAAACAAGAGGCAGAGAAATAAGATAGAATAGTGTGCCGGAGTGTACCCTCAAGCAAGAGATCTCTAATCCAAAACAGTGAAAGACCATGGTACAGAGGACATGGCATTACCTAACACTAGAGAACAATGGTTTGATTTTGGAGTGCCCTTCTCCTAGAAGAGCTGCTTACCATAGCTAAAGAGTCTCTTTTACCCTTACCAAGAGGAAAGTAGCCATTGACCAATTACAGTGCAGTAGTTAACCCCTTGGGGGAAGAAGAATTGTTTGGCAATCTCAGTGTTGTCAGGTGTATGAGGACTGAGGAGAATACAGTATGTAAAGAATAGGTCAGACTATTCGGTGTATATATATATATATATATATATATATATATATATATATATATATATATATATATATATATATATATATATATATATATATATATATATATATATATATATATATATATATATATATATATATATATATATATATATATATATATATATATATATATATATATATATATATATATATGTATGTATATATACATATATACATACATACATACATATATATATATATATATATATATATATATATATATATATATATATATATATATATATATATATATATATATATATATATATATATTATATATATATATATATATACTTTATATATATATATATATATATATATATATGTGTGTGTGTGTGTGTGTACATGTATATATATATATATATATATATATATATATATATATATATATATATATATATATATATATATATATATATATATATATATATATATATATATATATATATAATCATACCGACCCATCTGTTATGTAGAGATAGTTTTGTCTACTCTATTAGTCAAGTAACACACGTAAGGCTACCTCTTCCCACCATTACTCAGTACAAATTTGTAATCCTCCAAAGATAACGACTAGCCACTGCTAATCTTTGGAACTCCTTTCCTGCTTCTTTTCTCCATGTCTTTTAACCTTACTTTCTTTTGGAGGACTTTCTCTCTCATTCTTCGAGCCTGGGCTACTAAGACTTCAGGGAAGTGGTAGCCTAATGGAAAAGTCCCTGCCTGGCATTCTGTCAGACTCGGGTTCAAGACCTTGTCAAGCTCTGTAGTTTATTGTAGTATCTGCAGACTCCCCGTCCTTGTGAACTAAGGAAGGTGGGGGGCGGTTTTGGGGGAGCCTATAGGTTTCAGCTTAGTCATCAGCAGCCACTACCTAGCCCTCCCTGGTCCCAGCTTGGAGGGAGACGGTGCAAGGATGCAG
>NC_090749.1:64453952-64458952 GCF_036898095.1 Palaemon carinicauda
CACGTATTTGGCACGTCTCCCAAGAAGATTTCTTCCCTTTACCAGCAAAGGAGGATGTGTTGTCACACTCGCTGAAGGCATGAAACATAGGAAGAGCTTGACACTTTGGACCTAGAGAACCAGCTATGGTGTGTACAGTGATATATTTGAAGTTGTCCCCAACCCAAAAGCTGATCCACAGTTCACTTGCATTAATTGGAAGACCCAATGCTATAGCTAACACTACTACATCAGTGTCCACAGTTCTGATCATGATCCTCTTACAACCATGTTGAACAGCATATTTTGCATGGAGAAGAAGCCTTGTGTCTGCTTCCTCATGAGAGCAAGGAGATATTTGATCAGTAATGTCCCTCTGGTGGTTGCAAAAGGACCAATTCTCCTTTTGTGGAAATAATTTGCTTGCCCTCTGGACAGCTGACAGTAGTACATTGATCCGCTAGAAAACTGAAGAGCTCGGCTTTGTTTGCATCACACCGCAAGAAAGCCTTCTAGTTGCCAGGAACAGGAGTGATAGCCTTTACTTTTCTGCAGTCCCCCTCTCCTCTGAGACTCCTAGCAGTCGCCTTCAGACTGTCTTGGAAGTACTGATCAAAGATAATATCAACTCTTCTTGCTGACTCCAGTTGACGCTTTACATGTGGTACAGATACCTGGTCAGCATACTCTTGAAATGTTCTTGATGCACCTGGGTTAAGCATATTAACAATGGCAGCCCCATCTATCGTAGAAGAACTGCATCAGTATCAGGCTTACCTTGATTGTGGTACTATGCTGTGTAAGGAATGGGAGAAGATCACCTTTGGCCCCATGTTGAAGTTTTCCACTCTGTGACAATGATGGTGGAGTGGACTAATTCTCATGGCGGAAAAACTCATCAATATCCCCATCTCTCACTTGGCAAGACACATACAGTTTAGAGAAAAGAGAACAGTCTTGTTTCAATGATGCAATTTGTTGCTCCTCCTTTGACACTTTGTGGGTAGGCTGGCTGCTGAATAGAGGAAATTTGTTCCTTTTGATAGGGTCTGTCAGACTTTTGGTTCTGTCTTCTAGCCGTTCCTTCACAAAATTCCTATATTGTTCATTTCCCACCCTTTTGATATGCCTTACGGTTCCTATAATCTCTTTGTCTACAACATCCTGAGTGCCTAATACAAGAAGATCAGATGAATCTTCCATGAATGGATTTCCCATGTCTTTTAATGTATCACACAAGGATTTGACTTGCTTTCTGTATGTTGTCTGTACCCCCTGTTGAGCTTTATGGTGTCTTTGGTCTGAATGCTTTTCTGCCTATCCCCGGAGTCCTTCCACAACAGTATTAAACTCATTCACAACTCTTGACACTTCTGGCCCAGCCACCATCCATCTTTGGAGTTGTGCACTGTTTTCCGTCAGGCCCACAGAACCACCATCTCCTTTAATCTGTTCGTTGTTCTGTTCGTGAGCTTGGTCTAATGGGATGCCAGAAAATGAGTGTTGTGTTTTGTGAACAACAAACTTTCCCTCCGAGAATTCAGCAGCAACCTCAGGATGCATCAAATCTAGGGAAGCCATATCTCTAATATGCACTGAAACCAAACGAGCATAATTTGGGTGGTCAAGTGCAAAGAACCATGGGGCCAGCTTTGTGAGTGCAGCCTTGTACAGATTGAAGTTGCCTTGTCGCAGTTATTGGAGGAAATCCATCAATGCTAGTTCTAGGTCAAGTGTGATGGACCAGAAGTTAAACATAGGGACTGCATTTTCCATTTTCACTCTCCATTGTTCAAAGCTTAGAGGATCTGTGGTGTGGTCTTCTGTTTGGTGACGCTTGTAGGCTCTATCCATGAGAATGTACAAGCTCCCTGCAGTCACCTGGTGGGCATGCCTAGTTCTCATTATATTTGCAGCCTTCAGGAAGGAGTCTGCAGTACCTTGTGAGGCTATCTCTGCCTGCAAAAGGGTGTTGGTCCATCCAGTTCCTTCCAGCCAGTCTCCAAGAACTTTGAGACAGGCCAACTCAATGTGTAAGCCACCAAAAATCACTACAACTTGGTTCTCACCATGAATGTTGGGGTATTGCCATTGGAGTTGTTTGGCAATAGCATACAGTGGCTGATCATAGGCAACTACAGGGATCTGAACAGGATTCAGAAAATCTACTGCATTCTTCACAACTTTCTTAGTATGAGCAATCATGGCACTTGACTTAGCCTCCTCAGAGCAGTGAGAGCAATGAGCTGATGTCGAAAGGAGCAGGCTATTCTGTGTGGACCTGATCAGCATGGTATGCAGCCCAGGATGTCTTTAGGTCTGTTGATGACTCCGCTTCAATCTCTTCTTTCACACGTTTCAACCTCCTGCAAAATTATTGTATAACAAACAAAATGGTTGTCACTGTAGAATTGTAAGAATTGAGACAGATAACAACAACATTTGGAGCAATTTTTCAGTATGTTTGACTTGTTTCAGAATTTAAATGGGCATTTGCTGGTAAAACACTGTTCTCCTGTACTTATTTTTATTCTCATTGAATATAACATCCTTGAAAATATAGGTAAGACTCCAAATTTGTAACTATACGATGAAAATTGTTCGAATAGCAGCATTCCCCTCCCCCCCCCCAAAAAAATGCTAAATTTGTAAGGTATTCCTCAATCTTTAATTGAAATATCTTGTAAATTCCAATCTCAACTACAGTCATTATTATTATTATTATTATTATTATTATTATTATTATTATCATTATTATTATTATTGCTCTGTTGACTATCGGTAGGGGTGAGACCAAAATGCATAGAAAAAATGCTATAATTTGATCAGAAAAAAAAAATACCAAAGTATAGATAAGTTTGGCTGCTAAGCATTACGAGAGTGTGCTGTGTCTCCTCTTATCTTCAGGCAAGAAGTGGATTAAAGATTGTTGTTGTTGTTGTAGATTACAGCCAACAGTTCTCGTTGGCACGGGCCATTCCCTTGGTCGGCCTGTAGAGGATTAAAGTAGGCAGGGCTGGTTTTATTTATATGGCTCGGTGTGATTGTCGAGGTAAGCGATGGTCGCTGATTGGTCCCCAAGAGTGGAGGCCATACCTAGTCTGGATGGAGCTGCTCTACCATTGGGTGAGGCGCTCGATGGAAGGGGATCCATCACAGTCAGGCTGCTCCTATGCTCACGGTCGTCAAAGTTAGGCAGTGTTTGCGTAGGTCCTAGCAGGGCTCCTAGTGCTGCGCGTGAATTGGCTAATGCTCTGCTTGATTGGGGCTCAGCATCAGGTATGCTGTTGCGCCGCTCAGATCCCAGTCCCAGTAAGTCTCGAGCTGCTTGCTGATTGACTGGGGTGCTCGCCTGGAGAGTCTGAGTCGCAGGCAAGCTGTTGTGCCGCTGATCGTCGTTGTCCTTGTTGATGTTAGCGAGATGTTGGGTGGTGTTCCTATGACAGGAGGGGAGGATAATCTCTTGAGTCATGTTAAGGTTTGGCTTTTCCTGCTGGATGAGCAGCACCGCCAGGATCCTGAGCATTCTGCCATTCGGGGCACTGCCTATGATCTTGGTATTCGTGGTGATATTCTCAGGTTTGATGTTCTTGTTATGAACCAGGAGTTTGTGCATCTTAATGGCTCCCTGTTGAACATGGCAGGACAAATGTGTTTCAACAGTCTCATCATCGTCATTCCAGTATAACGGCCGGGGCATCCACGGACTGGTCATTGGTAGGATGAATAAACAACGTTGAACTTCTTCAGAAAGTCCCGAAGGGGAGGGGTCGTGTTGTTTTTCATGATGAGGGATATCGTCTTCGTTGTCTGGTGTCATATTATCAGGTTTATCTCAATGTCCTCTTGAACAGGCGTTCCTTTGTTCTTGATATCTTTCATGGCCTTCTCATATTAGTAGTACTGCTTGTGCATAATGCCTCTGTAGTACAAGTTGAATCTAGAAGAGGCCACGTTGTACTGGCCTGGGACAAAGGGTGTAAGAAGAGTGTTGACCCTCTTGGCAAGATGGTAAGTTGGAGTAGGGCATTGGCTAATGATATGGTGGAGGGAGTTCTCTTCCATAAAGGTCATTCAGTCTTAAATCACCATTGATGGGATAGAAATGGACAGCTCCAAGAAACACAATATGTAGTTAGGTAGCTATAATTACTTCTACACATATTGTGATTATTTATCATCATATCATTGTGATCAATTTCATCTACGGCAAACGAAGCTTATATTATGGTGCAGCTATTTTAAACACAACAAAAATATAAAATAAATTTGCCATTTACACTCTTCAAAAAACAATAGACCTATTTCAATCTTTGCATATAAAAGAACTTCTGTCTTTCGTCCAAGATTTCTCTTTCCTCTATTTTCAGTCCACCTCACTTTTTTAAACCTCAAGTAACTTTACATAACTCAAAATCTCCTCCAATCCTTTATCGAAGCCTCTAATCCTATAGTAGTTTCTGCCAATCCTTTTAAGATTCTCTCTGTTCTTCAACGGCTTCGCTAATCTCCCTTTTGCAATCCCACCAATACTTCTCTAGCCTCGATAATCCCAATCTGAGCTCTCCTAATAATTTTTATGTTTAGACTTAGAAAAAAAAAAAACTTTTTTCAGCTTTATGAAGCCTCTCTCTTTCATACATTTTTTTATTTTTCATATACAGTATATATATATATATATATATATATATATATATATATATATATATATATATATATATATATATATATATATATATATATATATATATACGTATATATATATATGTATATATATATATATATATATATATATATATATAAATATATAATCATTATCATCTTCATCAGCCATTACTAGTCCACTGCAGAACAAAGGCCTCAAAAATACCCTTCCACTTGCGTCTGTTTATGGTATTTCTGTGCAAGTCCAGGCATGCAGACTTTCTTAGTTTGTCGATTCATCCTCTTTTCTTCCTTCCCCTACTCATATTCAAGTCTCTAGGAACTCATCCTGGTATTCTTAATGTCCCACTATTATC